>NC_048423.1:23668383-23699026 GCF_013103735.1 Etheostoma cragini | reverse complement strand
CCCCCCCCCCCCCCAGGTAACAGGGGTTAAGTATGTTGCACCATGCCCTCCTCTGAAGGCCACTGGCGGCTGCAGGGTTCAGCCATCTGACTTTTTTAGTCCATAATTATCACAAAGATTAAAAAAAACAACAGGAGTGTTTTCACAAGGTTTAAAAAAAAAAAACATTCCAGGGCTTCAAGTTTTTCTAGCTTGGCTGATAAGAGTGTTGATACAGTGAGCTTGCCAAGCCATGTTCTCCCGGAAAGTGATTCATCATTATAGGGAGAGGTAAGACGCATATGAGTGGGATTTACTTTGAGACTTATATAATGTGATTTCATGTATTTCCAGCACAGCATGCTTGGCTTCTACAGTGGTCAGCATGTAGTTACACAATTTAAATTGTATGAATGACCTCTATGTTCAAAGCAAGTACACACTACCTTAACTGAAGTACAAGTAAGGAATTTGATACAAGTAAACCCGACATGCATCAATCCTAGACTCACACACACACACACACACACACACACACCTGGGAATGACATCATTGTGTACAGTGGCCTGATAAGGTCAATAGTCAATCTGTTGCGTAAGAAGGCCTCGCGGGACTGAATGATTGACTGAGACAACCCTGCATGCACCCATACACACACAAAGTGGGCTACAAGTAGTTAATGATTACAGGAGTAATGTGATAGGCTTTGTTATTGGTCCTGTCATATCAAGGATAGGTTGGCTCCCGCCTGTTTCTCACAAACCGCCATTGTTTTAACTGCTATTCAATACTGGCCACAAACAAAGCCAGTGTGTGTGTGTGTGAGTGTGTGTGTTCATGCCAATTTGTGAGTTTGATTACAGTGCAGAGTTCAGTGCCAGTGTGTATAAGGTGTGTGTTTAAGAGTAGCTGTGCGTTGCAAAGGTGGCAGCATGTTTATGTGAGTGGCTGAAAGACAGAGAGACAGGCAGACAGGCAGACAGACAGACAGGCAGGCAGGCAGACAGAGGGACAGGCAGGCAGGCAGAGGGACAGGCAGAGGGACAGGCAGACAGGCAGAGGGACAGGCAGACAGACAGACAGACAGACAGGCAGGCAGGCAGACAGAGGGACAGGCAGGCAGGCAGAGGGACAGGCAGACAGGCAGAGGGACAGGCAGACAGACTGACCGAGAGACAGGCAGACAGAGAGACAGGCAGACAGAGAGACAGGCAGACAGAGAGACAGGCAGACAGAGAGACAGGCAGACAGGCAGACAGGCAGACAGAGAGACAGGCAGACAGAGAGACAGGCAGGCAGACAGACAGACAGGCAGACAGGCAGGCAGACAGAGAGACAGGCAGACAGGCAGGCAGACAGAGAGACAGGCAGACAGGCAGGCAGACAGAGAGACAGGCAGAAAGACTGACAGAGAGACAGGCAGACAGGCAGGCGGACAGAGAGACAGGCAGGCAGACAGACAGACAGGCAGGCAGACAGACAGGCAAGCAGGCAGACAGAGGGACAGGCAGACAGACTGACAGAGAGACAGGCAGACAGAGAGACAGGCAGACCGAGAGACAGGCAGACAGAGAGACAGGCAGACAGAGAGACAGGCAGACTTCCACCACAGGAGCGTAAGTTCACCAGACCGTTAAGGGGTTCCAGGGGAAAGTTAATAATAGTAATAATAATCTATCCTTTATTAATCCCACAAGGGGAAATTACAGTTTTACACACAGGCCTGAACTACACACACATGCTCAGTACATATACATGCACTAATGGAGAGATATCACAGTGAGTTGCTCTCAATTATCATTATTATTATTATGCCTTGCATTTCATGCAGTTTTCCCACAAGATTTGAGAGTAGATATTTGAAAAGAACCTGTGGAAGTTCACCCACAAATAACAATTTGGCACTGTAGTTTTCTTTTTTCTCAAATACATCCTTGCCATGGCTTCCATCACTAAATGTGTGGATATGATATTGAACAATGGATGAGTCACATGAGAGTCTCCTATTCGGATACTTTTTGTTCAATGTGAAGGTAATAAGTCACTAGTTAAGGGGGAACAGTGGTGCTTAAAGGAAAACTATGGTTAAATACAACGCTGCTTTCATTTTAATAGCTCCGGCCAAAGGTTTTATCCTTCTAGATAACAAAGAAGTTATTGCTGAGATCTTAGAACACAGAGACACTAAAGATCGGTCCAATGGGACAAGAAACAAAAGTCGTAAGACAATCATAAATATGTAGCAAACAAGCCGACAGTTTAGCCGGATTAGCTGCAAATGGTTTTGGGGAAAAGCTAAACGTTGCTAATAATTGCTAACAAAAACAGTTGCTAATAAATCGGTTTGTACAGAATACGTCGCGAAGAAAGAAAATACACTGCCTGACCGGGCAGGCTTAAAGCAGGAATGGTTGGGTCTTTGTGAATTCTAGAGAGTGGTCTAGACCTACTCTATCTGTAAAGTGTCTTGAGAAAACTCTTATGATTTGATACTAGAAATAAAATTGGGTTGAATTGACTTGATTAACAACAGCATTTTGAAATGGTACTTTGTGTTCAAAATGGTTGCCAACCCCTGGTCTCTGGAGATACATCATCATTTATTTGGTGTTTCTAATATTTTGGAATTACAATCTAAATCTGCACAGTAATTAATTACTACAGCTGGGAGAAAAAAAAAGTGTAGTGAAGTAGAACTTCTTGAGGACTCTCAGTACTTGACTCAGTTAGATTCTACCACTGCCGATTGCCAGAGCTACAAAAATAAAGTTTAATAAGTCAGTTTGGTTGATGTATGATTTGTTCTACATCTCATTATACCCAGTTGAGCCTCTACATGTGACTACACGTGGACAACAAGACACCCAAACCAAAACAGGAATTTGAAAGCCAAGTGCACGAAAATAAGACGACTGACTTAAGATAACAGGGTTTCTTTGTCATTCCTGTCATTAGGCCGACTTAATAACCACAGTGTTCTCCTACACTGCTGAGCCTTATTAGGAGCATACCTGTAGTTGCTCATATTTCACCCCAGTGACAATATCCAAGGTCTCTACTTAGCCAAGACCCGGTGTATACAAGATAAAACACGGAGCAGACAGCGAGGCATGGCACATGTATCAGCTTGCAGTTTGATTCTTATTATTCAGTTTAATAACATACTAAACTTGTGTCTGTCACAGGGTGGGTGTCACACCGCCATAAATCAGCACGAACCTGTGAGCTGTAAACACATGTCAGGCCTGTCTTTTTTTTAAAGAAAAAAAGCCAGATCCAAAACAAGTACATCCAATCAACATTCAACAAGGAATCACAGACAACAAAACAGTGGTCTACGGTGCCCAAAAAAACAACAAAAAACAGCCTTGCCTAAAGGGTTAATTAAAGGGGCAGCGCCTCAGTTTGTCTAAGGGACTGGGTGCAGTAGACTCAGATGACTGACAAGCAACCATTTCATTCCAGGCATAGCAGGAACAGCAGAGCGCTGAGCCGGCTGTGTTGGTCCAAGCTGCTGAAATGAAAACTAGATGGAGAGAGGCATAACTGTGGGGGATGGGGAAGGGGGTGAGACAGGGGTCTCATCATGTGATTAATGCACACATCCATGTATAGGACCCGTTACAAGCTGAGTAATCGTGAAACAGAAGGCGAAGTTGCTGAGGACACTGATTAGCTGTCAATCCATGGTCTGAAAACAAGGGCACATTGTGTATAATAGTAGAAAAACACAGTTGTAATTAGCATTTACGATGGCTAGCTGGCAATTTCCAGGTGTATTGTGTTTTAATAAGCTGACCTTACAGTCATTGTAATGTCATAAATAATATATGGGCTATGCTTAACCAATCTCTTTGGAAATATAAAGTGTATGTCTGGTCTGCACTAAACAGACTTTAGCTTGTAACATATCTGTACAATAAAATATTCATTCTGTGATAGCTAGGCTCTGACTAGCCTTATAGCTATTGTGCTTGTAAAAGATATATATTAGAATACATTAGTATTTTCTTCTGATTGATAACTGTGTTCTGTAGAAAGATTTTCACCTGAAATCTGTGTTATAAAACACCTGAAACCCATTTACACTAACTTAACTTAACGGTTTGCTAGTCTCGCTTTGCCATCCTCCACAGCGCCGTTAAGGAGGGTCTCGCTAGTCCACACAGCCTTCTAGGACATCTTCATAGGCATTTATTCGAACCAATCACAATGGATGGATGCAGGTAAATGCAAATTAACTTTAGGAAGGAACTTGTTTTGGTGGAAAATATGCACGAGCTCGGAAATTAAAATGACTGTTGAGTGTTTGATGAGTATTTTATTATTGTCAGTTCTAGCTTGAAGGAATTTCTGGAACAAACCTCCAGGTCCCCTATGCTTTTTTTTTTTTTTTTTTTTTTAAAGTGTAACTAATGAAATGCATAACTAAAATGACATCAACTGCTGTAACATTGTTTATGTTCTAAAAGATCTCCCTGTCTTAGAATATTGCTTTATTCAAAGGGTTCCCCTAGCATTTTGCTAACAAGTGGAACATGCTAATTAGAATACAACAACAAACCATTTCAATGAAACGGCTACATCACAAAGTAGGAGATTAGAGGTTTCCTTAACACCTGAAAGTCCTTGCATATAATCTACAGTACTGCATATCCTTTCAGGGTAGACATATGCACTTGTTGAAAATAGCAGTGATGTGTTTGTTTCCCAGGCAAGTGCAATGAGTGTGTGAAATGCAGGAGATGCGAGTCATCTTCTTCTCTGACAGCGCTGTCTGTTTTTTCACACTTGAATGGAAAAATACACTTGTGTGTGTGTGTGAGCGTGAGTGTGTGTGAGCGAGCAGAGACACACACGGGCTGATTCAGGCACTTTTATGACTTCCCTGACAGTGCACAAAGCTGTGCTGAAAGGCCCAAGGACACACACACACACACACACACACACACACACACACACACACACACACACACACACACACACACACACACACACACACACACACACACACACACACACACACACACACACACACACACACACACACACACACACACACACACACACACACACACACACACACACACACACACACACACACACACCTTAATTTTCCCTCCCAAGTCTCTCACTATTAGAGATTATAGTATCAAAATTATCTTTCTACGCTTCGTTTCTCAAAAACACACAATTTCTGTGTGTGTTCTTATTTACTGAGTTCCTCACTATCAAACACACACACAGGCTAAATTATTGCTGCTATAAAAAGACAGCAGTGTTTAACCTGTCCTTGAAACTGAACAGACCGCCTCACACACACACACAGTGTCACAATTCCATTCCTAAACACAGTCTATATTACATACTGCAACGCTTATGTTCAGAAATGATAGCCGTGACTGGCCTAGCCTCCTATAGGGATGTGGTGGGGATGTAAAGTGCCAGTGTGTCTACGTAAATGAGCACTCAGACTTAACCAAACATGCGAATATAGACACACATGGTTGCGCTCGCTTCCGAAAAGCCTCCTCTTTTCACTACAGCTGCCCAGGCACTTACCTACATTATGTTCAAATTCAAGTTTTCAGTCTTGTGTGTATTTGTGTACAGCAATATGTAGTTTAGGGGTGATGGTCCTCAAAAGGCCATCAGTTCATCTATCAAAACACAACACACACACACGTCTATGGGTGGCATGCTGTGTGTGTGTGCGAGTGTGTGTGTGTGTGCATGCAAGTGTGTTGTGTCACCCATCTGGTTTCTCTGTGCAGCCTTTTGCTACTTCTAGAGCAGAGCTGCACTTTTACTCAGTCGTTTCGTTGTTGTTTAGTTAGCTGCTTTGTGTCCGTTTCTCTCGCTCACTCACTCACTGACACACACGTGCGCACACGCAGTCCCACGCACACAACCCTGTGAATTATCTGTACAATGCAGACACACACGTTGACCTAAACACAATTACAGGTGCATTTACACACAAATGTAATATCCAGGTATGCACAGCCCAGTAGACCACTATTTGTAATAAGTGCAAATGTTGCTTGTTAGAGGTTGCTAGTTAATTAAAGAATGGGCTGTATGGACACTGTTGTAAAGCGATCTAAATGGCAGATTTAGATCAGATTTGACTATTATGTATGCTTCACTATTTACAGTGAAGGACACAGGTGATGAAGAGAGGTGGTGCATCATTGTCCAAATATTTCAAACCTGAGGCATTGTGAGAACATTATAAGGCATTATGAGGTTTTTAGTTAGATTTCCCTTCTAAGTGTGATGGAAGTGACACTGTCCCCAGGGGACAGGCAGCTAGCAGATAGTGAGGAGATGTTTTTTTACAGTGTATTCAGGGGACAGGCAGCTAGCAGATAGGAGATGTTGGCTGCATGTGACAACAAATGCTGTGGCCTAAAAAACGCATGACATTGCTTAGAGCCCCTTTAAACTATGACACTACGAGTTCTGCAACGACCCACTTACAACAACCAAGTTAAGTTCAGTAAGTTATAACGTTATTCGTTATAACTTAACTTAATCACAAAAGCAACCTGTGTTTAAATCCAGACATCAGACGGCAGCCAATGACTGGAATGCCATCAGTGAAACCAGGCAGGGTCAACGGCAGGTCAAAGGTCATAACATCAGTGGGAGGGTGAGATGAGGAGCAGTGATAAGATGAGAAGATCAGAATGGACAGATAGAGGAAGGACTGAGGAGGTCAACGAGAGAAACAGAGGAGTGTGGAACGTAAGGGGGAGGACGAGACACTGCATGAACACAGCTGAGCAGCACTACTACTTCAATTTGTGTGTGTGCGCGCGTGTGTGTGTGTAGAGTTACGACACTACAATTCTGGCTGCTTGTTTGTAGTGCTGTTACACTGTGTGTGTGTGTTAGATTCCAGCAGACTGTAAATCATTCGCAGGTATGACAATTTCCAATCCAGATGGCCTCCCAGACCCCTGGGCTACATTCCAAACAGAAACAGACTAGTTTGCCACCTTTGCTTGTTGACATCAGAAATACTAGTTGGTTAAAGTTATTATTAAAATTATTGGCTAAAAGTTGATCGTTTTTTTAAATGCAATCCGTACTAATTAACACTTACAGATTAATCCCAAGTGTGTAGTGAGCAGAAAAAGTTGTTAGGCCACGATCAGAGCGCGTTTGAAGACGTGTTGAAGCTTTTTTCAACACGAGGCGTTCAGGGCCCTCATGCAAAATAACACAAATCGTTGAGCAACGCAGAAGCAGCATGCAAAATGCTTCACTGACAATTACAAAAAGCCACCCCAGGCTGCTAAAATGGGTCCGATCAAAGGTTTAGGGTGAAAGATTTTTGAATGGAATGGGGCCCAACTCAGCGGGCCACCATCTCCTCTTTCATACAAGTGTCTCTGCTGCGATAGCCTCAACAGGCTAGCACAATATGGGTGAATGAGTCTGTTTATTATGGCAGACATCCTTCGGGAAGAAGTGAGTGATAAACATGTGAGATACAACTCTGAATGTTAGACAGTAAAGCAACCTTCAGTAATACAAATGGGATTGCTCTTGTGAAACAAAATGGAATTGATCCAGGGTGATTTGAACAGGACCCAGGATCTAAATCGGAGACAAATGTCAGTTTTTGGCTTGTTCATGTCCTCTTATGAGTCAGGGTTGATGTTCTCAGCATCTGTCATCGGCCTCATTTCTCTTTCCGGCCTTTCTTTTTCCATCCTTTCGCCCCATCGCTGACTCCACGACAGTTGCGGTTGACAGCATGTGATGACAGCTCGCTCAAAGCAGTGCACGATTTATGACTTAACCCTCATGTTGTCCTGAGGTCAAATATGACACGTTTCCAAGTTGTTGTTTTTTTTTTTTACATCAGAAATATGGGAGATCGAAAATGTCAAACAAGGTGACAAAACATTGGGGAGAAATATTGGAAAAAGTGTCAAAAAACTACAAAACCTCGAAGTAAGCGTCGAAAACTTTGGGGAAAAATGTCAAAAAGGGACAAAACGTCAACAAAAGGGACAAAGACATTGAATGGGGGAAAAAAAACACATGTTGAAAAAACACCCCAAAAAATTGTAATACTTTTTTTTGAAAAGCAACAAAAGATTGAGCAAGGGACAACAAAAGTGTTTTTTACATGTTGAGGGAAAAGACAGCACAAGGGTTAAGTCCACAAGCAGTATTCGGGTACTTAGTTTTCAAGCATCAAAAAATGCTAAAATAGACAAATCAATAAAACATTATGATGCCGTAAAGTGCGTCAAAACACAAATTAAAAATCTAGTCGTGCTGAGAGTTTCATGAATATGTGCCTGTGTTCCTTTTGTACTGTTCTTCCTCTTAACAGGACGTGACAAACATGGAAAGACTGTTGGTTGTCTCCCTGGTCGGGTTGCCCCCCCCCCCACACACACACACACACACACACACACACACACACACACACACACACACACACACACACGCACGCACGCATGCACGCACAGGTCAGTCAGGTTACCACTGAGATCAGATGTCCACCTTTTCCACGTATGTGTCGCTTCACATCTGGCTTTTTATTTTCCATGGAATAAACCCTGATCCCCTCACAAAACACGTGTAAATCTGTTAACAAGGCTTGCGTTCCTTTTTGTCATCGGCCTTCACAACAAAGAGGAAAATTACTTATTTACAACGTCCAATAACCTTCAGTGAAACATAAGCATGACCCCATGCTAGGACCATGGGTATTATACAATCACAAGTTCACGGTGCCCAAATAGCCCAAATGGGGAAGGTACACAAACAACAGATGTACTAGGTTGCAGACACAAACATTGTTATTGAAGATAGGAACAGCCTCATCGTCATTTACGTCTAACATGATGGAGTTTCCTCCATCGTGTTGATGAATTTTGATTAGATACCACACAAGGATGCGAGTATGTATCTGAAGTCTGACAAGAAACCTAATTTCAGGGTAGTGTGGCAGGCTTTTACAGAATAATCTGCAGGTGACCTGTGGGGATGTGGGTCACTGG
The DNA here is from genome assembly GCF_013103735.1 of Etheostoma cragini. Lineage (NCBI taxonomy): Eukaryota > Metazoa > Chordata > Actinopteri > Perciformes > Percidae > Etheostoma > Etheostoma cragini. The sequence goes on along the minus strand of NC_048423.1, from coordinate 23,690,017 downwards.
ATCGGAGACCAAGTCCTGAGGGAAAGATCTGTCTATCCATCCATCTTCAGCTGTTAAACGCTCCACAACGTTCACCAGCTAGTCGCTAACTTTGTCCGTGAGCCGTGTGATGCCGAGCAGGTAGCGTCCAGTGGGTTTATCATACCTTTTCCAATGAAAATGCACAAAGATTGATTGGTTGAGTGAGACTAACAAAAACACTAAAGTAGCAAGGTAGGGCTGTCTTAAATTAATAGGGCTGTCCTGCAAGCACAGCCCAAGCGTCTTTGCTAGTCCAAGACCGACACAGTTGTCAAATTCCTATCTAGCGCCCCTGTCGTTTAAATAGCAAATGCACCCCCGCCCATCTGTGCGCCCATGGGCGTGCTGGGCTTACATGGAGGTGCGTTCAGATGCACAGTGGCAATAAGAGCCTGAAAATTGTGTGTTGCAAGCCATCAAACCACAACAACGAGACGAAAGACGCTATAAGGTGATGATTCTCTGTAGGTTTGTCACTAAGAGACACCATTCCCATTACACACAGATATGCCAACCCTTTAAGATAATAATATCGTTCTGAGATATTCAACACCAGTGCAAAAGGCGTTGTAGTCAACCCACAGGGCCCGGCCACGCTGAAGACAGAAGAGAGGAGCCGTTTGTGGCCCCGCCTGCCCCGGCAGCCCCCAGCAGGACCATGGAACAACAAGACCCTGTCAGCACCTTCAACCGCCCCCACCACTGCTAGGACACTGCTGTCAGCAGGACGCTTTACACACTGACACACACACACACACATACTCACATATCACTACCAAACACACACACTCACATAGAGAGGGACAGATAAACGCCCACCTGCACACACACACACACACTCGTTAGGTTATGTTTGTGTCTGTCAGTCACCTTTTCACTAACACACATGGCACTACACACACACATACATGATTGGACTCTGTCAAGTCTGGGTAACAAACAGGCGTGAATGTCCATGTCCATTGATGTCTTTTTCTCCTGTCTATGTCCTCTTTGTGAGACTTCTTCTGTCCTTTTTCTGACAAAATGATTGCAATGTTGAGCCATTACAAGATCAGATGCTTCAGTCTAGACCTGGGGCCAGCAGATACTTTCAAAAGGGCCATTTTCAGCAAAAACATTAAAAAAGAAAATAGCTATCTGGAGTTTTAACCCTTGTGTTGTCTTCCTGTTTAAATTGAAAATCAACCCCTTTGTTGACACTTTTTATTGATGTTTTTTAACTTTTTCCTTCCATTTTTGTCCCTTTTTCAACCATTATGAGGTTTTTTTCCAATACTTATCACTTTTTTCTACATTAACACTACGCAACACTAAATCATTAAATTAAGTTTTGCAATTATTTTTGGAATGTATGGTCAATGAATCTCATTTATAGGATGTTATACCTAATGTTTGAGTTAGAAAATCAGAAATTAGGAATTATTTAGACTAAAATTAAAGAAATGGATGTTGATGATAATCACAGACTGGAATATGTCAACTTTTACTCAATACTATTTCAAAAACACTTCAATTTGTTTTCAAATAAATACAAAATTGAATAAGACGCCCCAAAATTAATGAAAGTAGAGATTTGTATATGCCAAAGAGCGTTGTTGAGGGAGATGTTTTTTGGGTAATATTGGAAAAAAAAGGAAAACAGGTCAATTTGACCCGAGGACAACATGAGGGTTAAATGAACATTCAGACATATGGTGATGTTTATTGCCATTGTTATTGCCCTGTCTCTCTTTGCAGAGAGGTGCAACCTTTTAGAAGGCTGTAGAGGTAAGCAATGACGCACATTTTAATTAAATCAAATGTTATGCATATTGATTATGTAAGGATCACTTTAGGCCAACAAACGATAAATGAAAATGAAAAACAAATAACCATGTACATACATTTTTACGTCACAGCTCTGGGGAGCCACTGGGGGGCCTAAGGAACCGCATGGGGCTCCAGAGCCGCAGGTTGCAGACCCTTGGTCTAGACCGAGGTCCCCTCCAAATCTACAAAATGCCCCTTTTAATAAACAACGACTTACTTTTTCCAACCCAATGTATTCTGCCCGTGTCCATCCTGCCCCCACGCTTCATCCTCATCCATTCCTCATACATGCATCTCTCCAGCACTTCCATATTAACTACTGGGCTCCGCCTGCAGCCGCGTCCTGCAGTGGCAGCAGACCACAGGTGCTGCTGAATACTGCATGCAGCGTCACGGAAGGCCAGCAGGACGAGGTCACGTCAGGTGAGGTCTGCTCTTCGTGACCCCATTCGGAAGACTTTTCGCGTTTCTGATTGCTAAAGCTGTGGGTTTTAAAGGTGAATTGGGGTTTATTACAGCTTGGGTTTTATGGTGGTCGTTTTGGCCTTCATGTCTATCAGTTATGATGACATTATTCTTGGCAAAGTAATTGCTGAAATCAGAGAACACAGTGACATAACTCAAACAAAGCCGGACGGATAAGGAAAACAACAGTTTGGCCACAGCATCTACCACTTTATTTATTTAAGAGGTTAAATCATGATTCAGCACAGCCAAAATGTATGAATAAACAAACACATAAATAAGTCTAATCCCTTATTGCAAAGCAACTATGGCAAGCACAATAGGCCAAAGTTGATTTAGGAAGTCGAGACTTAGTCACACTTTCCTGACATGCTAAAAAAACAAAACTATCAAATGCTGAAACCAGCTAAATTAACCTGTAATTTTCATTCAATTTCCTTTCTTTTTCTTCTCATTTTCATATTTGCGATGAATTTTGTGTTGCCACTAGCCAAACTAAGCTAATTCTTTCTTATTTGCATGGGTGGTCACATCACTGTCTTTTTTGGGACAGACAATGCAATACTTAAGACTACTGATACTAAATGAACTATCAAATATATCATGTAATATATAGTTTTTCATCATGCTTCTTATACTGTCTGTCTTAATCTATTCTTATAGTTGTTATAGTACATATGGTTTAATTTAGAATGATTTACTATAAAAGGAAACATTCTTTGTTTTAGCAAAAGTGTATTCATTGTTTAATCTTATGAGGTGTGTGTGTGTGTGTGTGTGTGTTGAAGTGCTGAGCTAGCGGTTATATTACTGTATAATCTAGCTTTTTTCCGAGGTTTAAAAAGCTAAACTAGGCCCTTCATTTCCTCTCCTATCAGGCCTGGACTCTGGACTGAAATTGACCCCCCTTTCACAGCTAACTGAAGCTCTGCTGTACCGACCCGGATCACTTAATCACAATGTAGGTTGAAAAAACAAGCCGCCAGGTCATAATAACTCTTAATGGGTGTGTAAGAGGGTGAATACCTCTTATATAAGTCAGAGTATCAGTTTATACTAAGCAGGACTACGCGGATTGATGAGTGAAAATGAGTCTCCTATACACCACCATGTATTTACTTATCTACTGCCATTGACCTACATACTGGACTGAGAGACATCTGGATAATGTGCATCCATGTGCAAACAGAATAAAAAACTGAGCTGATATGTTAGATTGATGAATCTCCAGTGTCCTGAAACAACAAAAAAACACTTTTCCAAAGCTTTTTTTTTGGCAAATCGCAAGATGTGCCTGAGTGCACATTCACAAACAATTAAGAATGAGTAAAACTTTCCCAACACACACACACACACACACACACACACACACACACACACACACACACACACACACACACACAAAGCGGTAAGTGAAGCATGATGGCCTGTGTGTCCATGGGGACAGCTCATAAAATGAGTCAGGCATGACTGGGAGGCTTGAGACGAGGAAGCAATCACATCAGGGAGGATAGAGTTTCCATAAACAGAACGCGGATCAGGTATGCAAGACCAGATTTTAAAAAGATGTAATATTAGACAGACAGGCAGCCAGGTAGACGCCCAGATAGACAGCTGCCCGCCATATTAAACAGCATTAGCCAGAGTATTGTCTCATAACCTTTTTCCCCCCAGGGCAGAGATGTTCCCCCAGCTGCATTATGGGTTATGACTGGTCTGACCACAACCAGATACAGTTATCCACCCCTCCAGGGCTTTCTGTCCCAAATGGGCCTCTGTAGCCGGTGACATAGTGCAGAGAAAATACAGGAAATTTGTGTAAGAAATTGTATAAAAATCTGTTTCACTGGCTCACACACATGCACAAAAACTACATAGCTAGAATTTGTACACATTTCTGTGCCTGATCTGTTATTTTGTAACATGTCACGTTGGTCGAGTCGGATCTTTTTACTGAGTAGAACAGTTGCTGGTTGGAAAACCACAGTCTGCTCAAAGTGTCTTACTTCATCACTCTGGAGGCTGCATTTAAGTGTAGGGCTGGTGACACAGCATGCAGTCATGTTGTGAATGTGTCTGTCTTATCTTCCCTGTGTGAGTAATAAAGAGCTTCAGTCATTCTTAATTTGGCTACAGAGACAGTTTCTCCATTAACATCAGTACATTTAAGTTTAGGGAAACATATGTACTCTTAATAGAGCTGGTCTGTATGCAAGTGTACACACAAGTGCTAATACCACAATGTAAAAATACTGTGCTTACAAGTTAAATGCATGCATTTCCATTTTAACCAGTAGATGTATGGAAGACTTAGCAACAAAATGTACGCATCAAAATTCCAAAAGTACTCATTTTGTGGCAATGCCATTTCAGAACGTGTCTTTTAAATTTATAATCGAGGTGGAGCTCATTTAACGAGTTCGTACAGGTTATGTAACTTAGGACAAATGTGTGTGTATCCTGAATGAATCCACTCCGATAGCACACAGAGACCAGACGAAATAAGAAAGAAAAAGAAGGAAAATAGGAGGATCAGGAGTTGGTTGTATAATGGCTCAGAGGTTTTGTTGCTAAACCCTTACTTGGTCTGGTATGACCAGTAGATTGTGTGAATTAATGTTAGCTAACCTATAGGTAGATATGTCTGCATACTGGTAACTGACATTACAGAGTCGGTGTCCGTGGCTGTTCCTGATTTATGCTACTCTAATGCTACATTTTAGCATTTAAGATCATGCTATGCTAAGTGTCTTTTGTGGCCACTGTAGAGCAACAGTCACATAGGGTCGCTTTAATAATGCATCAAAACGCCAGCCCCGTCTTCTGTTCTCAGACAACTAAAACAGCACTCTTAAAAGTCCCATGACAGGGTGCTCTTTGGACCTTAGTGGTCCCTAATACTGTATCTGAAGTCTCTTTTATATAGACCTTAGTGGTCCCCTAATACTGTATCTGAAGTCTCTTTTATGTAGACCTTAGTGGTCTCATACTACTGTGCAGAATTACAGCCACTAGAGCCAGTCCCCCAATGAGCTTTCCTTAGTATGTGTCATTTCTGAGTCTGTAGCTATATAGGAGGATGGGGGGGGGCAAGGTGGAGGCTGGGGGTGTGGTCTTGACCAACTGCCACTTTGTTTGAAATTCATGATGTCTCTCTCTCATGTGTGGGACAAATTATCTGGGTGGGCAAAGCAGAGAAAGGGGAGGTAACCTTGCCCCTCATGACCTCATAAGGAGCGACAGGCACACTTTTTAAAACGGTTGCAGTTTTAAACAACAAGCAAATCTACTTTGTTAGGTTTAGTAAGAGATCATGGTTTGGGTTTAAATTAGTATGTGACGTAAATGTCACAAAAGTACAGTATATTACTGTACATACGTTGATTCCCGTCTGTTAACTTCTGCACCTAAGTTCAAATAAGACACTGTTGACTTTTTGTTTCATCCAAGATACATAAACAGGGGTCTCCCTTGTTTTTTATCGACTCATCCATCGTCCACCCCGACCTCCTTCTTACGTGGACTTCGAACGCAGACTTTGAGTAGAATTGTATTTGTGAAACGTCAAAATCACACGTCATCCCGGGACAAAATATGATTCCCTTGAACCATAATGGAGAATGCAGTTTAGTTTTATGGGGGTGTACTTCTGAAGAGACAGGGCTGAGAATGCATATGCTCATCATATCTTTTGCATGTGAAATAGTAACCTTTAAAGTAACAAAAAAGCTAGGGCTGGGCGATGTGGAGAAAATCAAATACCACGATATTGTGACCAAATACCTCGATATCGATACTGCAACAACATAGTGTTGACTATGATATTTACACAATGAGATGTTTGATGAATAATCATCAGGGAAATGGATATGGATGACTAAGTGTGGAATAAAGGCTAATAATAGAACAGCTACACCAGTCTGGTAAATTCAGAAAATGACATCACTTTACTGTGTTGCAGCCTTTAAAACCAGGAAGACAACACCTATGCCATGTTACAATATCCAAAATCTAAGATTATATCGAGTCTCACATCACAATATCGATATAATATCAATATATTGCCCAGGTCTACTAGAGGTATAGAGTATAGTAGGTATAGGGGTAGAAGTATGAAGCAACATAAAATGGAAATATTCAACTAGCCAAAACTACAAGTACCACACAAAATGTGAGTAATATACTTTGTTTTCACCACTAGGTAATACTTGCATACTTTACATACAAACACGTCACCCACATACAGGAATGAACATGGCTGGCCCCAAGCTTATTGTTAATATCCGGTTTTATTATTAATTATCAGTATTGTCACTAATTCCCTTTAAGCTAAAATCCAGAAAGCGTTGGTATTATCTTTCTAGTTTTGTCTCTTCTGTCTGTGTAGGATGTTTTCAATTACCCAAAAAACAGAGAAGCCATCTGCTTGGAGTTGGATAATCACTATGCATTGTGGCGTGTAGACACGAATGAGCGAGAAACCGTGCTATGACTCAGAGAGCATGTTCATCGCAAGAGGCCTTTTCAGTTTCACTCTAATCTGAATACGCTTTCAAGTAAATCCATCCAGAGACTAGAAGAGAAGAGAGATAAAAGGGTGTTTCTCAGCAAAGCTGCAACAAGTATGACAAAGCTTGCTCCCTGGTGGGCTAATATGAGTCAGTGCTTTGAGGGTTAAACCGTACAGTCAGTCCCTACATGGTTTCAGATGCAAAAGTACCATATGCTAGGTCACATGTATGGCAATACCGGTCCATTTAGATATGAGTCAGTTACAAAATGAACATAAAGGCCTGGATAAGCAAAGTATGAAGGGTTAAGGAAACAGTTTACATTGATGAACACATACACAAAGGTATGAACACACAGTTACACACACATAGATTGACATGGCACCACATGGCTGTAACAAGCTAATTGCTGTCTGTGTATTTTTGTAGACATATTGCCAACATGCTTATGTAGCACTGAGATGTATTCAGTGTCTGACTAATTATTACCCATAGGCTATGAAAAAAAAAAAAAAAGGTGGATGACACGTCTCCATTTCCTCCCGCTGTACAAAAGTGAAGCCAAAATATCTTGTTATACCAGAACCAGAGTTTTCGCAGCTGTGATTGGTTGTGGTAGCGCCGCGGTATCAAAGTCCCGCCCATACAACCCCATTTTTATAGCATCAAATAACTAATAAAGACCAAAAGTATCAGAAACACTTGAAGAAATAGCAGCTCGATAACAACTACTTAAAATGACAGAAACCATCTGTGGGAAAAAAAATTGTTGACGTGTACTTTTACTTTATTGTCCCATCCATAAACACGGAGAGGGCGGGGCTTATGACCTATACTGCATCCAGCCACCTGGGGGCGATCATTCATATGAATCGACCCGCATCTACGACTGTCACACACACACACACACACACACACAGTGTGTTAGAGTACTCCACATCAACAGTCTGGTCTGACAATCGCATACACATCAGGTGAGCGGCACAGCAGTACGGGATTCTACCAGACAGGCCACGTTAACTAAGTTTGCAGGTTGAAAAGGTTAAAGGTCAGCATGCTGACCTCAGAGTCCAGCGTAATGGGTCTAATGTGTATGTCCTTACTGCTGGATGCTTTAATTATCTTCATGTCTGTCTGTGGGGGTTTGGGTGTGTTTGTGTGCTGGTAAGATAACACGGTTGCCAAGCGTGGAAACTCGTATCTCAGGTCCATCCTACTTCCTGGAGCCATGAACAACAATTGCATTGCATAAGAACCTTAAAGGATAGGAATCATTTTTTCAGGTATTAGCCAAACCCTGAGGTGCTCCAAGGGATTTTTATTTTTTATTTTTTTAGAATGGTCGCCTGCCAATCGGAAGGTTGGTGGTTCAATCCCTGTCCAGTGTACTTGGGCAAGACACTGAACTCAAAGTCACCCCCATGCTGCACCATCGGAGTGTAAATGTGTGTGAGTGTGTATCTGATGAGCAGGTGGGACCTTGTGCGCCACCCTCGGCCACAGTGTATGAATGGTGTAGGGTTCCTGTGCTATGTTAAAGCGCTTTGAGTAGTCGTTGAGACTAGTCATAGTAGACTCGTAGTAGACTAGAAAAGTCGTAGTCGCTATATAAGAACGGTCTATTAACATTCGCCAACGTCTCCAACCTCGTTCTGGCTTCACGATTGTCCACTGATTCCTGATAACTGACACCTAGCGGGTATAAACCCTTATAACCATTATACCAATTTTCTGCATACTGGGGACCCGTACTCCACATTTCTGCAATAAAACTTTGGTGTACCCAATATTTCCGGGTTCACCTAGTTGGCTACTAGACTATTACTTAAACCAGCGTTTAAGATAGCATAATTGGACGTTGTTAGCCTTAATGGTAGAAATAAAGCTTTAGTTTGAAATTTAGTGATTCCAAATGCCTTCATGTTGGTTGTTTAATCTTTCCTTTAACCCTTTATGCTGTCATCCCGTCATAATCAATACTTAGACGCTTTTTCATCTATGTTAACGGGTTTTTTTTCTCGTTTTTTTATGTTTCACTTTTTTGACGTTTTCAACACTACCAAACATTAACTTACTAAGTTTAGTTTTACAGTTATTTATAGAATTTATGGACAATAAACCTTGTTTATAGAAAATTACACCTAATGTTTGAGTTGGAAAACAGAAAGTTGGAATTATTGAGACTAAAATTAAAGGAACGGATGTTGATGGATAATCACAGACTGGAATATGTCAACTTTTACTCAACACTAAGACAAAACCACTTCAATTTTATTTTTCAAATGCTATTAAATTGAATAAGACGCCCTAAAATTAATGAAAGTAGAGATTTGTACTTGCCAAAGAGCGTTGTGTGGAATCAATCAAGTTATTTTGGAGAATGAAGAAGAACATTGGTTTGGGAAACGGGTCAATTTGACCCAAGGACAACATGAGGGTTAAACTACAATAGAATCAACAGCTTTATCTTGCTGGTGTTGGGTAAATTGACATTTAAAGGTTATGTAAATCTTATTTAGTTTTGGTTTAATTTGCCCAGGTTCTGAGAGATATCTGGAGACATATCTTGCCCCATGGACGGAAACAGTGTTTTTTGCAAAGCAAGATGCATCATCATGTGGTTCTTTGCAGAATACTGCAGACAGAGGCCTCCGCACTACTCTGTATAAGTAGGATTGAATAGTAACTTTCATATGAGCAGCTGGGACTGTAGGCTCTGACCGCAGGCAACATATTGGAAACGTTAGCAATGATAAGGAGCAGCATGTATACTGCAGGTCACAAGGAAATCCCGAGAAGGAACGGATGATGTTTTCTCCCATGTTTTGGAGCCATAAAAACCTCTTGTGTTGTAAATCAACCCCAGATGTCAATTTATTAGGATTACATTTAATTCAAAATTAAACCTTCTTTAGAAATCTTCATTCATGCGCATAATGATACACACGTACACATAATTAAGCAACATTTCTCACAAGGATTGAACCCTGGTTTCTTGGAGTTTTAACAGTAATTGAAAAATTGATGTCAAGAGTTATTCAATAAACTTAAATTCACTCAATCCCTAAGTGGTGGACTTTCCCGTGTCTCTCTCCATCTTTTTGTTCTACTGCTTACATGTTTCTTTTTTTTTTTTTAAAGCTCTCACCCTGGGCTCTCTAGCCCATAATCACATGATCAATTAGCCCACACCATGGGGAGAGGAGGGTGCAGTCAAGGGTTGCGACAACGGGTGTGGTCTGAAAAGTCAAGAGCGAAAGAGGGTGGGTGTGTGTGTGTGTGTGTGTGTGTGTGTGTGTGCATAGATCATGAGGCTGTGTTTTTATAGTGCAGTGATCCGGTCATATGACAATGAACACCTCAACATTACACACAGAGAGGTACATATGCACTGGTTTCAGCACATACTGCGTGTACATTTACACAGCAAACTATGCAGTGTGTACAGTACATGTACGCAGAGTGAGAAAAGTACAAATGTTGCACGACATATTCCAAATTCATTGTTTAAGTCATGTAGTTACTGTAAGCAAAAACATCCAAATAATTGCATCAAATATTGTTTTTTCATATTTTCTACAAAACGAGACATTTGACAACGTCACTTTGGACTGTTAGAACTTAAATAATGGGCATTTTTCATAATTTCTTGAAATTCCCTATACTCAATGTATCGATTTATCATAAAAATAAATAAATCAATAATGAAAATGAACAGTTGCAACCCTAATCCAATCATTAATCATCTAACACACGAATGAGATGATGAAATTGGAACTGTAAACTACAACGAAAATGCATTAAATATTGAAATACAAAAATGATTATTATTGTATTAGACATACTGGTTGCATTACATGCGTTGTAGGAAGTATTTAAATGCTAAAAGGTAAAACTGTCCTTGACTTTGTGTATTTTTCTAACATTGACAGACTGTGGCACCGACTTTCGACTCCACCCAACTAGTTACCAAACATGTTAAAAACAAACACTGCGCTTTGCAAATACTGCCTGACCAGTACCGTAAACAGTCCTTCAAAGCAATACCTTTAAAGTCAAAGTACAAGTATCTCTCCAGAAAATCACTGGTAGAAGTCAAAGTCTCCTTTTGGAATATTAATTGAGTAAAAGTCTTAAAAGTGTCAAAATCACCATTTTTAAAACACACTAATGGCGGTTTTTGACTACATGGTATTTCCTCGCCTTGACCCTACTCAGCTTTTTTTGTTTACCATTACAAAAAAAAGTGTACTTTGTCTAGTACTACCTCCGTCGAGGTTCCAAGGGAGCTGAGGCGATAAAAAGGTGACGTGACAACCTGCAGACTGCTGACTGGACAGATAGAATCACCACTAATCACTGCGTCATCATTGCTAGCGACAGACGTGTGTGTGTGTGTGTGTGTGTGGGGGGGGGGGGGTTCCGAACAAACCTGCAATGTTTTAATAATTTTGGCAATTTCTTTTTTACCCGCCTCCAGCTTCTTTTGAAACTACATTTGTATTCTGGCAAACGGCCACATGCCAAAAACAACACAACTTCGACGTTCTGTGTGTGTGTGTGTGTGTGTGTGTGTAATAATCTGTAATGGAAAAATGGAGGACAGGTCGAGGCGAGTCGAGCAGGTACCATTAATGGAAAAATGCCATAAGAAGGCTCGACCCAACATGAAGCTTTGCTCCAGGCATCACCAGGGGTTCTACACATGAACTCAACATCTAGAACATTGTTTGTGTACCCAGAGTTTACTAAAAAGAAAGATTTTAACAACTCACCGCCAAGTGTTGCATAGGAGTTTATATGAGGCTCCTTTTCAACCACAAGGTCAAAACAACACATTATCCGTGCATTTAAGCTTTTTTTGGGGCTTTCCCAGCTTTATTTGATTGGACAGTTAGATGAGAGAGAAGGAAGACAGGCAGGAAAGCGTCACAGCTTGAATTCGAACCCTTGCTCTCCGCATTAAGGTATAAAGCTCTCAGTACATGCGCCTGCTCTACCACTGAACCAACCGGGCCACACATGGAACGAAGCTTTAGGAGCTTTCCATCTTTGGGCTCGTCCATCCCGGAAAAAATGTGGTTAATACCTAATTGAGCATTTGAAGTCCGGCTTAGAATCAAGTCCAGCCAGATGACTGACAACAGTCACATGAAGAACAATAGTCAATAATGCTGATATACGTTTGAGGCGGATGTGGCTCAGAGGTAGAGTGGTTGCCTGCCAATTGGAAGGTTGGTGTCCAAGTGTCCTTGGGCAAGACACTGAACCCCGAGTTTCCCCCGATGCTGCCCCATCGGAGTGTAAATGTGTGTGAGTGTGTATCTGATGAGCAGGTGGCACCTTGTACGCCACCCTCGGCCACAGTGTATGAATGTGTGCAAATGGTTCCTGTGCTATGTTAAAGCGCTTTGAGAAGTCGTTAAGACTAGAAAAGCGCTATATAAAATACAGCACATTTACTTTACTCAATCTGTTACATTGCATTCGGAGAGCGAACCATTTTAACTGGCGAGATGGTAGCGCCTAGAGACCACAACAGCTAAAGAGAGTTGTTCAAAATCTTTCTTTTTAGTAAACTCTGTGTACACAAACAGTGTTCTCAATGCTGAGTTCATGTGTTGAGCCCCGGGTGATACTTGGAACAAAATTTCATGTTGTGTCTAGACTTCTTAGTGTTTTAAAAATAGTGATTTTGATACTATTTCAGTTAGCATTCCCGTTCAAAAGACCATTCGACTGAAAACAAGAATACAGTAAATCTTAAAAGTGGCGCTTCTGTCCTCATTTGCCTGACTGGGGTATATTCACAAAAAGACCCTCGGTTGCATTCTAGCAAGAGTAAAGTATCAAAAGTAAGTTTCTGATACTATATGTACTTCAGTATTAGAAGTAAAAGTAAAAAAAAAACTGATTGTGAACTTTATGGCCAAAAGGTGTATTATGTTATCTTCATCACCACTGTTGTCGGGGTGGTCATCATCGGTTACCATGGCAACAATGCCTGCACCAGGTGCTTCCTTTTTATCTTCCTTAATTATCTTGTCAATACAGGAGCAATGATTTTGCAAACCTGCTTTTTTCCAGTGTAACAAATTACACTGGAAATTACACTTATTCTGATTTCATTTTGTAGTAACGAGTAACTAACATGCTTAGGGGTAAAGTAGTGGAGTAAAAGTGTACATTTTATTTATTAAATCTAGTGGAGTAAAAGTAAATGTTTGGGAATATGAATAAAGTACAGTAGTCAGGTACAGTATTTGTACTTTGTTACATCACAACACTGTCCCTGACCCACTTCCAGACTGCAATACATGTGTGACAAAGTCCTATGTCATGTGACTGTATGTAAAGATGATGTATAGAGATAGACTGAGTGTGTGTGTGTGTGTGTACACGTGTGCGTGTGCGTAACTCAACAAGATGTGCGTGAGAAAGACCAGTCACGTACACTTTAGGATGGATTTCAGCAATAAGTAGTCTGTGTGTGTGTGTAAGTAACTCAACAAAATGTCTGTGAGAAAGACCAGTCACGTACACCTTATAATGGATTTCAGTAAAGGGTAGCCTCTGTGTGTGTGTGTCCTGAGGTAAACTAATTACCATGTGCAGTGATCAGCTGTGGGCCCTGCTCGGAGAATTCCTCTGTGGTCAGTCGACCCCGGTTTTTCTGTCTATCTATCTCCTCCACCTCCCGCCCTCCCTGAGACACACACACACACACACACACACACACACACACACACACACACACACACACACACACACACACACACACACACACACACACACACACACACACACACACACACACACACACACACACACACACACACACACACACACACACACACACACACACACACACACACACACAGTGAACTCAGTCACCCCTCTCTTACAACTCACTCAGACATGTCATGTAGAAGCCCAGTAACAGAGACTGCAAGAGAGAAAAATACACACATACACTGTCATTACATTCTGTGCTGAACAAGCACACAAAGACATCAAAAACACTATTGTGGGCAAAGAATGGGAATAAAAGTCCTATGACTGTAGTACAAGAGTAGTGGCCTACAGTACATAGTGGCAGTTAAATTAGGAGTTACTGTGTGTCATTGAGTTTTAATTTAGATTTAGCTTGTCAGGGAATTTAGACGTTATCTAATCAAGAATGATGTATTATAAAGGCTAAATCTTGTGTCTCTCAGCTAATTTACCCTCAATCCTGAGATTATCTTATGGAAAGTTCCCCATGCCTATCTCCATGTATGGTGAAGGGTATGTGATGATGATGGGGGGGGGGCCTAAGGGAACTTTATCAGGATGCCTAGTATCCTGATCCATGAAATAACTGGCCTTTAATAAAAAAAATGTGCCTGCATCTATGGAAATTTAACATAGGGGGGTGTGTACTTATGCCCCCTATATTTTAAGAAAGAACATTTATTTTGGTGTCCTTAAAGGTTGGATTTTCCTACATTTTTGAATTAAGGCATTATGATCAATTCCCAAAAGATGTTTTTTTATTCCTCTTTTTAATCAACTTTAGCATGGGGGTGTAAACTTATGTAAGCCGCTATGTGTGTGTAAAAAAAAAAACTATTTCAAAATAAAATGCCTTACATTGCATTATATTTGAATATTTTGAACTGTCACATGGCACCTGAATTTTGTGTTTTCCTTCACACAAGTAAAGACATTTCCACCATTAACTGGTAAATATAAATTCACCATAATGCAGGACATGAAGTGCTTGACTCTGTTGCTTGACCTGTTGTTGACATTAGTTCACATAGATCATGTATCTTAGGATCTGTCCTCCTGAGGGAAAAGCAAACATATCCCCACTCTATTTAAGAAAGTTTTGCTGTATCAGCTTACTTTGTTCACGTTCAAGCCAATCAAGGACAACATTTCACTTGCACACACAAGCATGTTCAAATACACGTCCATTTCCAGTCAGTCGGGTTGTCAGGGGGCTGTTGGGACAAGAGATTAACACAGGGTCTGCAGCCGCGTAGCTAAATGCTAGCATGAAGGAATCCAGGCAGCCAAACCACCCCACCCCGGACCCCTCACACATGCACAAACAAACCCAGGCCTCTTTCCCACCTGCTGGGAGTGACTGTGGGTCACCTCAGTAACCCTAAACCTGTCTGAGGCTTGCCTAGCTCTCCCCCTCTCTCATATCTGTCTTTTACCTTATTGCCACCTTACAAACACATGCTGAAACACAACCAAGACTGTTCAAAACAGCCACTACATTTCACTTTTCATTGGGTCAAGCTCTAGATTTCCATGTGTTTTATTGTTAGGTATTGAACGTGTCATAAGTACAAAAGTAGCAACTCATGTGCTATATTACCTATTGTCGGTCAGTGGTAGTACAGAGGTTTTTTAAGGTGTCTTTAGCCATTTAGATGTCTTCTGTGCTACAGAAATTAGCATGAACCTAGTTAGCTTACACACCAACTGACTTGTGACCTTGTTAGCTAGCTAGCTTAGAGGCTAACAAGCTAGCTGATAATGCAAATGTTAATTTAGTGTGACTGCTAGCTTGCTGTAAACTAGAAGTAATGTGAAGGGCTAGCGATGCGTAAGGGTAGCATCTACGAGATATGTTAGCTGGCAATGATGGGCAAAACCGTATCTAGCAAACAATTTGACATTAATAATTTTCAGGTGTATTAGTGAAAGAAAGAGTTAGGTCTCAGTCACTAACAAAAAAATTGGAAACCTTTTGTTTTTCAAAGACGTGCTATATAAATAGTGGAGTGGATAAATTGACATGCCTTTTCGTGTTGATACCAACTAGTTAGCTCTATGCTAATCTGGCTCTTAAAGTATAATTTAGTTATTTTCCATACTCTATTTTTTTCTCTGTATCCTCTCCCATTCTGCTGGCTGTAATGACAACCCAGTCTCACAGCAGTTTGTGAAATGGTCATTTAATTTAATGATTCATGTACACAGACACGATTATGTCGTTTTCTGTGTGTTTGTGAACACAAATTTTCATCTAATGCATTTGAATGTTAACCGGGTTTTGTGATCACAGCACGCATTAAATTAAAATTAGTGCTCACCACCACGGGGGAAAAAACAACATAAGAGTGTCTTTGTACACAAATCAATAGATTAAAAATAACGTGACCATTTCACAAACTGCCGTGAGACCATGTTGGTAATGATGGTGAAACACACATTCTCTCCTCACACACAAATGCTCAACCAACTTTTCAAAAAACATTAGGTAATAGAAGTGGCCAATAAACTTCAATAACAATCTTTAATAGGATGTATACGCTACTGAAAGTCAAACCAGAGATGACAAAGAATATCATAAAGGTCACTTTAAGAAAGGAAGAGCTCTTCGGTGATTCTTTGGTTTTGTGTAACCCTTAACGTGTAACCTGCCCTTTCTAAATCCGTTCTTTATAATATAGAAAGTTGTTTGGCTTGAGGCCTAAAAGAACGGTTTTCTAGCACTATATAAAACCTTTTTTGTTCCGGCTTTAGGGGGAGAACAGGAAAAAGAGATACAGAGAGGGAAATATGATGAGTGTGAGCACAACACTGGGAAAAGCCATGTGTTCCCCTCACTGTTGATGCACTGATAAAGACTGAATGGACGCAGTGTTGTTTTCCCAGAGAGCAGTTGAATGCACGCCGACGTGACTGAGCTCAACTGTGTGAACCAGCATGTGATACATGGAGACAGACTTATTTTCCCATAATACCTCTGCAAAAACAACAGCTGGGTTGGATAATCAATTGACTCCCAAGTGCGACACGGTTGACTTAAGGACATCCGGGTTCAAGCCAGGATTGGGACCTGTTGCACATCATCCACATCATCTTGGACTGTAATCAAAAAATGGCACAAGACAAAATAAAAAATATAAAAGTGTTATGTATTCCTCTTCT
The DNA here is from genome assembly GCF_013103735.1 of Etheostoma cragini. Lineage (NCBI taxonomy): Eukaryota > Metazoa > Chordata > Actinopteri > Perciformes > Percidae > Etheostoma > Etheostoma cragini. The sequence goes on along the minus strand of NC_048423.1, from coordinate 23,673,272 downwards.
CAGCAGACACAAAACCCCCCTGCTGTCTCAGGTAAGGTGAGGGGGCTGGAGTGTTCACACCGATGGCTGTGCAGTCACACAACCCCTCTCTACACAGACAAACACTCCGAAACACACACACACAGACGGGAAAAGAGACAGTAGGTGTGTGTTTGACGCGACTGACAGATGTTGCTGCCAGGTTCCAGCTGTTCCCGACCTGACTTCTATGGTGAGGTGGGCGGTGTAAGGCGCTAATGACACACACACGCACACACATGTTCGCACACACTCATTTGCACACTCCCTACCACAGTTATCACATCGGCTACCTCTGACTCACCAGATTTATGTGCTGTGCGCCAACACACAAACAGCAGTATTTCAGCTTGTGTATGAGTTTGGGTGTGTGCGGGACTGGGATGTGTTTACCATTTGGAGGAATTTACAGTACTCGGTGATGTGAAAAGCAGCCCTCAGTGGTCAGGAGTCATACAAACAAACTGTTTTATTGGATGGGCTTGAGATTCCTCTGTGTCCACCCAGGGGTTAGAGCAAGGAATTTAAACTTTTTAACATGCTGCATCACTGTTGGGGATCTCATACTACTCTGTGTGTGTGTGTGTGTGTGTGTGTGTGTGTGTGTGTGTGTGTGTGTGTGTGTGTGTAAAGTGCATGTCAAGAAGTATTTGCCTCCGTTTGTCTATTACTCTTTTTAGGCCTGAACAATTAATCACGATAAAATCGCAATCTCGATTCACCCTGTTCACGATTTAACCTTTTAAAAACTTCACTTTTTTTAATAATTTTCATTTAATCTTACAAGCCGACTTGTAACATGAAATGAAATGCTACTATTTTCCTCTGTGAGTTTTAAACAGACTGTATAAAACAGGATGTAAAGCGCTCCCAAGCGCTGCAATGCTCTCCCTTTTCTTCATTGACGCCTCTTTTCACAGGCTTGTGCAATATAATAATAAATAATGTGCTATACATACAGTATCTGTGTGTGTTTGGTGCTTTCAATTTGTTTTGTCATGGTAAAAAAAAAAACGTAAAAAATGTAGCATAGAAACATGATATCAAGCTAAAAAAAAAACGTTACTTACTGAGTCTATTTATAAGCAGTTAACCTCCTAAAATATTAATTCTACGTAATATGATTTAAAATCTGATCATTCGCTATAAAAAATGTCATCTTCCTGTAACTCTTACATAATTCCCTTCTGTTTCCATGTCACATGAGTTCTTTGTGTGCATTTTATTATGTGTACAGCTTCTTTGTTTGCAGAGTCAAGGCTTATGGCATTCGTGGGTCCATAATTGTTGTACAGCGTGTGTGTGTGTTTAAGTGTGCGAGAACCAGTTCTATAGTACTGTGCTTGGACAAAGTTGACCGATGAGCTTATTTAACCTGATGTGGAGCAGCAACGTGACCATCTGTATCTCTCATCATGTTGCATACATGCAAGTGAAATCACATGGAGTAATCCTTACGTAAGACTCTAGGTCAGTGTTGCAAGCATGATTAGAGCGGGGCAGGAGTGAAATCCTGACATGAGGTGGAGCAAAACTTATCCAGCTGCAATACAGGGTTACAGTCACCTGTGGTTAGAACTTTTGTTAAATTTGTATAAGTTGTATTACCTTCCCTTTTTGCTAGTTTTTGGTCCAGAGGGGAACATGTGGCTTCTTAGCTGCTTAATGCTCCACAATGTTCCCCAGCTAGTCGCTAACTTTGTCCATGTGCTGTTTTAGTGTTAGCATTTAGCATAAGCACCCTTTCTCCACACATGCAAACCTGAAAGCGGTGTGTAAGAAGACTGTTTGAAATTAGTTTCCCCGGACAGTAAATAGACTTTACCCTGCCAGCTCCATTGTAAAAAGTCTGTGTAATGTCCCATTGAGCTAATGTGTGAATAGAGCAGGTCACTGTCCGGAGAATTCACAGCGGGTGATGATGATGTTTCTATGTCTACACGAAGACGCCAGCAAAAATGTCTAACTGGACACATGACGAGATTCGTGAACTTCGGGCGGTGGGAAACTTCAAGGGACAACATGAGACTCGATAGTTTATGACTAAACTATGGACTGGCTACATGACTGCATAATAATTTAAGTTCACACATTTACAGACAACTTAGATAGATAGATGGAGACATACAGTAGATAGAGACATACAGTAGATAGAGACATACAGTAGATACACACAAATACAGACAGAGACAGATAGACAGAGACAGATACAGACATAGATACAGACTTAACTTTTTCTTCACTTTTTTGAATCTTTGCCACTTTTTTGAAGTTTCAACACTACGTAACACTACCTTATTAACTTTAGCTTTACAGTTATTTTTGGAATTTATGGTCACTAAACCTTATTTATAGGAAATTATAGAAAAGCAGAAATTAGAAATTATTCAGACTAAAATTAAAGGAATGGATGTTTGATAATCACAGACTGGAATATGTCAACTTTTACTCAAAACTATTTCAAAATCACTTCAGCTTTTTTTTCCAAATGCTATAAAATTGAATAAGACGCCCCAAAGTTAATGGAAGTAGAGATTTGTACTTGCCAAAGAGCGTTGTTGGAATCAATCATGTCATTTTAGAGAATTAAAAAGAACATTAACATAGGAAAACATGAGGGTTAATAAGCTCTGTAGAGCTGAGGTGCACTGCATTGTGGGTGACCCATCCCTTTCATTTTACAAAAATCATTTGAGCCATTGGTAATACAAAAATATTGACTAGTAAATCCACACTATTTGTGAAATGTATTAGATTATATTGGCTGATCTATTTTCTCTAATAACTCTAAAAAATCTTCCTATCTGACTTTGTTATACAAAAGGACAATACAAGTTTAAGAAAGTTCTGGCATATGTAAAATCATGAGAAGTTACATATTTTGCCAACCTCACCTCATCTGGAAAAACTTGAACAAGGAAGTAAAACAACCCGTCCGTAAATTTCAACCTCAGTGCTGGAAACTACTTCAATGAATATGAATTCACATGCCAAGGTGTTTGAAGGGGAACCGAGATGGAGCCCAAAGAGTGGCTGAAACACTCTGGCCAGTAATGAATGACTTCATACACTTCTCCGGGAGTGAAAAAAAGAAGAGCGCTTTTTCACAGTTTATCTAACGCTCCTCTAATAAGCAGAGCAGAGGCAGAGGACTAGAATTGGAGGTTGTGTCCCGTTTGATGGCTCTGGGAAGCAGCAAGGACGTGACGGCGACAGGTCAGCCGAGTGATCTCAACCCTCTCATTTCCTCTGGAGATCACGAGTCCTTGGGGATTTCTTTGTGGATATGAGGCGAGGAGAGTGTGATCACCTCCATTAATATTATTTCCATGATCTACGGTTGACAACGCCTCCAGCTTGAATTCGAATTGGCTACGCAACAGTCAATGGCGCTGTCCTCAATTTAGGTCATCCTCTACATCTCATCTGCGGTTTTTCCTGCATGCACCGTGTATGATTGGTTGTTTGTGTGTGCGTTTGTCAGTCGCAAGAAAATGGAGCAGCAGCCCTGCCCGCTGCAGAGCCGACAGGATTGAAACATCTGCAACTTTATAGTGGAAAAAAAAGTCACAGCGTACATTGATGTTAAAATGTATACATGTGGGCAGGACGATCTAAAATGTACTTTTGCTGTTCGTTTTGTAAATGTGAGATGTTCGAGTCACACACGTCTCGTCTTCATATCAGAAACAAGGATATGACCCGTTCTCACTCCTGATTGGTCAGTGGCTGCCAATGGGGCAGGTAGCCACAACTTACTCAGATAACTTCTAAAATACAACTAAAATACACTTAGGCCTATATAAAGGCCTACCTTTTACCTGGCTGGGTACTCACCAACACAGGCTTTTCCTGTGTTACAATAAAATCTGTGACCCATCAGAATGAGTTACTGTAGCACAGTCTACTTGTTGTAAATAATTATGTGACTTTACGGAAAAAAAAAATTGGACCCGGGAAAAGACATTAATAAAAACTATTTCAATTATATAGTTTGACAATATATAAATTCCCATTTTATTGGGATCAATAAATGGCAATCTATTCACTGTAAGTCTCATTTGCTGTTACAAGTCATTCATGATCATCAAATCAAAAATTACACAGTGCAAAGTTACATATGGTCACTTTAAATAAGAGATTATTAAGGTTAGTTTCACAAGCTACAGTAACAGGTGTGTGTGTGTGTGTGTGTCCGTGTGTGTGTGTGTCCAGCCCAAATAAACAATGAATTTTGGCAGGGACGGTTATGACTCATTTAATCACTAATGTCTTCATTAGTTAGAGTTAAATACACCATTAAGAAATCTGACTGTTGCCGGGTAGACTTCACGGGAAACAGTCAACTATATCTGCTGGTCATTTTAGAAAAGAGCCGCATGGAGTTTACCCAAAAAAAATCTAAATTGCTGCACACAAGCACAAGTTTGAGATTGATCATTCAAATAAACATGAAATTGTTTATAAAATGAAATCTATCTTTATTTACAGTAAACAGGAGTGTGTGTGTACGCATAGTCCCAGACGAAAAACAAAGACACAGATGCACATACAGAGTCTGCGAATGAGTGCAGGAGGTGTGTTTTCTCGCTCCCCGATGGTGTTTGAGTAAGCAAGTACACACATATACAGGCTTTGCTCAGAGTGAGAGTGTGTGTGTGTTGCTGCAGAGACAGCTCCCCCTCTCTGGTGTATGAATGAGTGTCCTGAGTGGGCCGGATAAAGGTGGTCTGTGCTGCAGCCCTGCTCCACTGACCCTTAAAGGAGGCATTGATGGAGGACCGGCCGGCTGCAGCAGCTCCAGGGCCTGTATCCGCCTGCAGCACACCAGCAGAGGACAGATGGAGAGGGTGGGCTGTGGTGGGCACGGG
>NC_048423.1:23662581-23668373 GCF_013103735.1 Etheostoma cragini | reverse complement strand
GGGAGATGAGATATGTACAGCAACACTCCGAAAGTCGAGACCTCCGGTGTGACGCCACCGCGTGTTCGCTTTTCCTGCACGTGGATGCACAGTTGTTGTAAAGCCTGAATGGGTTTCTAATGGCCAATCCAGATACACCGTTTCTAGGTAAGGACATTCAACTGCCATGGATAGATCAACCTGCAATGGAGCCCTGGGCAACAAAAAAATGTATCCACCATTGATGCAATATAATATGAATAACATAAATTAACAGTAGTGCTGGAGGTCAGGGCAATCCCATTCAGAATAGCTATGTCTTTAGATAAATAAGTTCGGAGGGGTTTAGGGCCAAGCACAATTACTTCAGTATTGTCTGAGTTTAACATCTGAAAATTGTAGGTCATCCATGATTTTACATCATTTATTCATACTTGCAGTTTAGCTAGCTGAATAGTTTTGTCAGGTCTGATTGATGGGTATACCTGGGTGTCATCCGCATAACAATGAAAATTAGTGTTTCCCAATAATATTGCCTAGAGGAAGCATATATAAAGGAGAATAGAATTGGTCCTAGCACTGAGCCTTGTGGAACGCCATGGCTAACTTTAGCGTACTTGGAGGATTTATTGTTAATATTAACAAATTAAGATCGATCGAATAAATATGACTCAAACCAACTTAGTGCGATTCCTGTATGGCCAACTAAATGTTCCAGTCTCTGTAACAGGATGGCATGGTCAGTGGTGTCGAATGCAGCACTAAGATCTAGTAAAACAAGTACAGAGACAAGTCCTTCGTCTGCGGCAGTTAGGTCATTAGTAATTTTCAACTGTGCCGTCTTTGTGCTAAGTTGCTTTCTAAATCCTGCCTGAAAGTCCTCAAGTAAAATATCGCTATGTAGAAAATCACATAACTGAAAAGCGACTACCTTCTCAAGGACCTTGGAGAGAAAGGGAAGGTTAGATATAGGTCTATAGTTTGCTAAGGGAGGGTTTTTTCAGGAGAGGTTTATCACAGCTACTTTAAAGACTGTGGTACAAAACCTGTTAATAGAGACATGTTGATCATATCTGGTAATGGATTGTTAAATGATGATGATGATGATCATAGCATTTACAATACGCAACTTTTAAAAGAATAACATAATCCGTTCTCTTACATACAAAAAGTTGAATTGATACACAACAGAACACACCATTGCTGGGTTGAGTACAGATGATTTGCAGCTAGCCTGACTTGGTCTTGTATGAGCACTTACCCTTTAGTCAGCCCTGTAAGGAAGCATTTCTTATGCTTCATAACTAATTTTTCCCCTTTAATTTGTCCCCTTTCTGTGGCATCTTTGATAAAGTTATTGGAGAAAATTGACATATTTAAGTTTTAAGTGGATTTGAGAGAACAAGAGCTCATCTGTTTTGAGATGATAAAGCCATTGTGTATTATGTTATTTTTACAACCTTTATTTGTCAAGAGATAATTTGCCTTTTCATGCATGGATTTGGGATGTTTTTGTAAAAGTGCCTTTTCTTGTATTGTAAGTTTATCGTGGTCTCTGTAGCAGATTAAAAGGGCAGCCAAGAATATGGTGACCTGTAAAATAAAGCAGCCTGAGACTGAATTAGACCCAGTCCAGGTTAGCATGTGTGTACCTCAATAACCACACCATGACCATGGCTGCATGAATCTGGAAACATCCGTGTACAGAGCTGCATGCCTAAAACCAGCCCGGCCCGGGGACTTAATGGTATTTACACCCTGAACAATACAGGTGGAGGACAAACAAACAGGTTTCTGAAGGTTTCCATGGGTACAGGGACATAAAGAAGCAGCGATGACCTGAGCATGATGAAACTGTCTCCCCAAAGACAAAGAAGTGTGGTCATGTTGAGAAACGGGGTAATCTAATTGGCTCAGTGGAACAAACTGGATCGCATTAGAAAGAGAAATAGAAACATCATTAGTGAGAACACAAACACTCATTTCCTCTGGCTAGCCAGCAGATTGTATCAACACACGGCTTTTGTTTGAAAGCCGCAGACATGAAATATGGACGTGAGTAAGTGCAACCGAGAAGTACTAACCGACACCCCTCCTCTTTGTTAGCACACGCACTTACACACATATAGAGATGCACATGGCCTAACCAGCACCACATCCGGGACTAGGCGACCCTTAACCCGCTTTAACTCTCTGCCAGCTGCAGGTCAAACCTCAAAGGCACTCTCAACTCTTTCCGAGCCAGAAACACCTTTTTTTATTTTTTTCAGATGTGCTAATGAGCATTATGGATACCAGGTGATGCATGACAACAACATGCATGAAGATTGTAGATACATATGAAAATCAGACAAAGCTTCAGATTGCCTTGACGCTATATAAATGGTTGACATTGACACGAACAGCTTGTTCCCAGGAACCAGAGAGTCTACAACCAGCCAGATGTTTAGGTATGATGTTTACCATGTTCACCATCTCAGTTTAGCAAGTTTGCAAGTTACATAAAACACAATATCTAAAAAGAAAATAAACCAAATTAATGGGCAACTTCAAATGTTACTCCATCAAATAAGTCAAGTAACATATTTGGTATCTCTGGGCAACAATAACAGCTCAAAATGTTGTGCCAGTCCATTAGGATTCATCCTCTGTTGTATCTGTAACAAATGTAATCCATCCAATAGGGGTGGACCAACATTGCCTTTCCTAGAGCCATGCTGCTTGCGTTGCTAACAAAAAAATACCCTCAAAATTAAAGAAGTCCAAAACCTTTCCAAGTACAATCCGGGAACACTACAACTCCAAAGCATAATGTTTCAAACAGGAAATGATTAATCAGGCAATAATTGGCAATGCCATGCCAAATGAGAGCCAGACATTGACAATGGAATACTGAACTCACTTGGGGGGGAATAGGGCAGAGAGGACAATACGTACACACCTGGACTCACATAAATACCTGGACACTTGAACACTTGACTGACAATTTATGGTAAATGTCTTTTTATAGCCAAAAGGTTTTTATTATTGTTGTCTTTATAGTGTCTTTTTTCTTTTTTGTACTGTATTTCTTGCTAAAAACGGATGCTGGAAGTTTCAATTTCAGTTGAAAGCCCAAATCTGTACAGCGTAGTATGCATCACAAAAAATATAAGGTGTAACATGATTCTTTTTGCCAGGTGTATTATTGCCAGTTTAATAAGGAGCATGTGTTACACAACCGGATTAGTTTGAAAATGTAACTGGACTAATTGGGGGGAAAAAACAGTTCTTTGGTTAGACCTTGACAAGGCACACTTCCCCCGCCTCTACTGAAAGCATAGCCATAAGGACCGATCAGGATTACATCATACAGGATGGCGTTATGATATGTTGCAGAGTGCCCTATGGATATGGTGGTCACAAAGAGTGTGTGCAGGCCCTCTGTCCAGATGCATGACAATCTGAGGTTGGACCAGGACCTGGGTAATCACCGAGCGGCCGGGCTCATTCACAACGCCAGCTATACCAGTCCCACACAGCCACTCACTCAGCATAGTTAGGCTATTTGTACAGTATAAACATTTCAGATGATTATATGTAATTACCCAGTGTTGCACGGGTACACATACATTCACGTTGACACACACACACGCACACACACACACACACACACACACACCTCAGGGATTCTCTTCAATCCTGAAGAGTGTTTACTGAGTTAAAAAGGCAAACAAAAGAAGACAGGCACATGCTCAAAGCCAAGGTCTTCTCCAAATAAACACCCATTTAACACAGTATGTTCATGTCATACACCCCACTTCTTGCCATTCTTCATATTTTCTGTCCTCTTTCTCTCTCTCAAAAAAAAACAGTGCTGACCATTCATTCATTCATTCATTCATGGTGATTGGGATTTCATGCGTGGCTCTCTATCTTTAACGCCATTGGCCACACATTAAAAAAAAGGCCAAACGCACAGTGTCAACACAGCATTCCCTTCTACAGCGGTCCCGCCCTCTCGCCTCACAGATCCTTCCTTATCGCCCTCCGCGTGTTTTTAAGGCCGCGCCTGGTCTAAGTAAAGCTCCTTACTGAACTAGATAGGGCATGTTAAATTTTACAGCCGGGTCTGTCAAATACCCAGGCCTGAAACTTTCACGCCTGTCCTCGGTCTCTTCCTTCTCACAGTTGTTATGCTGGGTTGCAAAAGCTGAGCAGGTAGACTGAGTGACACATACAGCACAGAGACTAGAGCCGAACAATAAAGGATTTTTAAGACAAGGCCGATTGCAAAAATAATTTTAAATATAGCTTTAATTGGACATGTTAGCCTTTCATTTTACCCGAGTGACACGCTGGATATGTGTTCCCCTTGAGTTGGAATGAATCTGGCTCAACAGGAGGATTCTTTTTTAGAGTAGGTTGAAAAACAACATCAAAATATATTAAAGTTATAATGAATAAAATCACAAGGATTAAAAGAAAATCCACAGTATATATATATATTTTTATTGGCCATTATAAATGCGGATACCGATAGATCGGGAAATGTCTGATATTGGCCGATAATATCGGACCGAAAGTTAGTTTTATAAGGCTTATCTACTGCATCATTAAAAAATGAATTGATACACAATAGAACACACAATTGCTGGGTTCAGTACACTCAGAGGATTTGCAGCTAGCCTCACTTGGTCTGGTATGAGCACTTACCCGTTCTTATTAGTCAGCCCTACAAAGAAGCATGTCTCATGCTTCTCGGCTCATTTTTTCTCTTTAATTTGTCGCATTTCTGAAGCCTCTTTGATAAAGTCATGGGAGAAAATTGACATTAAGGTTTTAAGTGGATTTGAGAGAGCACAAGCTCATCTATTTTGAGATGATAAAGCCATTGTATATTATGTTATTTTTACAACCTAAATTTGTCAGATAATTTGCCTTTTCATGCATGGATTTGGGAGGTTTTTGCAACAGTGCCTTATCTTGTATTCCAAGTTAATTGTGGTCTCTGTAGCAGATTAAAAGGGCAGCCAAGGATGTGCTGACCTCTGAAATAAAGCAGCCTGAGACTGAATTAGACCCAGTCCAGGTTAGCATGTGTATGTCCCTCAATAACCACACCACAGTGAAACTTCCGCCCATGTGCTCAGTCTGTGCTGCATGAATCTGGAAACATCCGTGTCCAGAGCTGCATGCCTAAAACCAGCCTGGCCCGGGGACTTAATGGTATTTACACCCTCGGTATTGTTTACATTGGGAAAGGAGTAAAGAAAACATGTTTTATGAGAACGTTCCACCCGCAAAGACGTGATGTCAGCGGCGCAGCCTCGTATACAGGGTGGGGGTGATGCAGACAAACACACCTCCCATCTCTCTCTTACTCACTCTGTGTGATTTGCATAGGGGTCAGGGAAGGTAGAGTGAGGGGCCTTTCTGCTTGATGGCTCTCACTGGTTGATTCATAGCAGCTCAGAGCCAGGGCCTGAACAAGAGCCAGGGGCCAGTGTTAGTAAACTGTGGGGAGACCAAGGGAAGTACCTCATCTGACACACACACACACACACACACACACACACACACACACACGATGCTCTGTAAATATTTACAGCCCGACAGGGAGAGCGGAGCGTGCCGGACCGAGCAGCGGCCGACAAACGTGACCCGACTAGGCCAACACCCTCCTCCTGCACATCTCCATCTCCCCCCCCCCACACCACCACCACTCGCCTCTGACCATCACTGGACTTCAAATCCACTGCACAAACAACAATAGCTTACTCAGCATCTGTGCACTGTGGCTTACCTTAGTTTACGGCAGCTGGAGGGGGGGC
>NC_048423.1:23623679-23662571 GCF_013103735.1 Etheostoma cragini | reverse complement strand
GGGGGGGGGGGGTTCACCTCAGTTGACTGCGGGGCCGGTGGCTGCTTCCTGAAAATAAAGTCAAGATGATGTTTTGTGAACTCTTGTCAATGGTTATACTGGCGTGACAGCTTATATATATAGATAGATAGATGAGTTTCACATTTGTGATACATGAAATAAAGTTACATCAGGAATATTTGCACTGGGATAAAAGGAGTGTAACTTAATCTCCTGTGCATCTCTGCGAATAACTTTGTTAAACTGTTGAGGCTCAGGCAAAGAGACATGGATTTTAGTATCATCTGCAAATGTTGATCCCCCCCATCATAGTTTACACTCATAGGAAATACAAAATGGACCCATACTGTGTTATGCTACTGACTAATTTGATTAGATTTTCTACCAAGATGGCAGATTTGTGGTCATTGTGGCCATATCTTCCACAAACTGAGTGTCTTTATGAGGAGAGATAATATCATCAACTATAAAACATCATTGTTAGTCATTCTTATGATGACCACAGCCATGGCAACACAACCAGCTTAAGAGCTATAACATCATGCACTTGTATTTTTCCTTAGGTGTAGTTTATATTTTTTCAATACACATTATGCAATTGTCGCAAACATTTATTCAGTTACAAATAACTTACAGGACACTTGGTTCATTTCACATAATTGTACTTTATTTAGTTGATTTTACAGAAGTATCTTTTAGGGGGCGTGCAACATTAGTTACTGTTTGTTTGTCATTCTGTTATATAACCGTTTCTTTTGAGCTTACCAGTGTTGGAGTCCACACACGGGAGGGATCCAGGAAGTCTGCTGGACTAAAGGGGCGGCGCTTGGAGAAGGAGCAGGTTTATAGGGGAGGTGGCCTAATTGGACACTACCACTGCTTGATATGTCCGGGGTGGGGTATCTTTGTTCTCTCCTTAGATAATCTGGGATTTAGATTTACATATTGCATATTATTTTTGTTGAGTTAAGATAAGTGATAGTACATTTTATTTGGACTAAGTTTTGAAATTAGATTTCGCGTTTTTTGTGTTTCTCTAGTAGTGTTATTGTTATATCTCCCCCTGTGTGTTAAAATTGGTCTGATCAGCCAATATCTACGTCCTCTTGGATTCTTTAATCTTACGTTCAGAGCTTTAGTTACCGGCTGTTTAATTGATTGCTTTTACGGGCCCAACAACTGTCTTTATTTTGTTGTAAATATTTTTTTTTGGCAAATCGAAGCCCTTACTTTTGATCTCTCCTTGTGATTCCTCTTCCTTAACGACTTGGTCCCTCACAATTCTGGAACTGGACTTTTTTCTTGTGAATTAAACGTAAATTAAGACTTGTACAATTTTTCTTTTTTCCTAAGATTCTCCTCATTCAGTTGTTTAAAACATCCATTAATGGATTTTCTGGCCAATAGGGGGCCGCACAAGTTTTACACACAACATAGACATAGCCTATAACCAAATAAATGTTACAGTTATGGTGAATATTATAGTCAGCAGTTTCTTATTTACACATTCAGCCACAACAGGAACAACATTAACTTTAATTTTGAGTTGTTGTTCGGGTCTCCTGATGTATAGAAGTCCAATATTCCCTCAAATTTTTGCTCTGTTTTTGCTCTGTTTTGGTCTCTACCACCTCCTGTGGGAACTATCTGTCTCTTTAGCTGCTAAATGCTCCACTGTGTTCACCAGCTAGGCGCTAACTGTGCCAGTCTGCCCTTTGGTGCTGGGTAACTAGCGTACAGTGACTTTATGAGAGTTTTGTCACTGGAAAACAGCTGTCGGCTGCCGTTGGAAGCCAGGTTAATGAGAGTGTTGAGACAGAACCAATAAAGCTGAAGGCCACAAAGCAAAAACAATGAGCTGAAAGACATTAACCCTTGTGTTGTCTTCCCGTCAAAATTAAAAAATCAACACTTTTATTGGCACTTTTTATCAATGTTTTTAACTTTTTCTCACCTTTTAGTCCCTTTTTTCAATGTTTGTCACTTTTTTTATGTTGTCAACACAACATCACACAACAGTTTATTTTGGGAATTTATGGTAAAAAAAACTCATTTATAGGAAATTATACCTAATAGTTGAGTTAGAAAAGCAGAAATTAGGAATTACTTTGACTACAATTAAAGGAATGGATGTTGATGGATAATCACAGACTGGAATATGTCAACTTTTACTCAATACTATGTCAAAAACACTTCATTTTTGTTTCTCAAATGCTATAAAATTTAATTTTACGGCCCAAAATTAATGAAAGTAGAGATTTATACTTGCCAAAGAGCGTTGTGTAGAATCAATCATGTTATTTTGGGGAATTAAAAAGAACATTGATATGGGAAAACGGGTCAATTTGACCCGAGGACAACATGAGGACAACATGAGGGTTAAACACCCTCTAGACATGATGATGATTCTCTGTGGGTTTATCAATACAAGCAAAGCATGTATATGGTATGTATGTATATTGTTTCCTAGTATTTCATTTATATTTATATTCTGTGCTGTGTGTGCTGTAACACCATAATTTCCCATCTTATTGGGATCAATAAATATCTACCTATCTATCTATCTATCTATCTATCTATCTATCTATCTATCTATCTATCTATCTATCTATCTATCTATCTATCTATCTAGCTATTTTTCTATCTATTTATCTAGCTATCTATCTTTCAGTAATCAAATAATCAACCCCATCTCTCTCCCCCTTTCATGTCTATCCACTATAATAAAGTGAAAAGCCCCCCCACAAAAAAACTAAAATACACATAAGATTCATTTTAATTGATTGCCAGAATCTCTAACAGCTGTACATGCTTGTTTGAACCTTAAAGTTAGGTCACACACACACACACGCGCGCACACACACACACACTTCAGTGGTTTTATGACACCATGTGGCTCAGGGCCCTGGAAAACAGGAAGGGTCTTTAGTTCCTTGCTAAAATGATAAATTATCTACACTTTAATTATAAGTAGCAATTAATACCTAATTGAAAATAGGCGGATTTCACTTAAATCTCAGTATTCATCTACATCATTAATCAACAAAAACAAAGCCTGGGGCCTTATCTTTAATTGGGTGGTTTGTGACACATCAGTGATTAATAACCGCCGATCTATTTGGCAAAACGCCACCCATCTGGCACCCATGTAGGCTAAAACAAAGTCAGAAAAGCATGTGCTATTACTACTTGACCCCGAGCCTGGGCTTAGCGTGCCAAAACAATACCAGGACGAGCCGGGCTCCCCAGTGCAGCAATGGAACACAAATAGTAACCTCTAGAAGCGGCCACTACAGAGGAGAAGGGAAACTGAAGGAGGAGGAAAAACAGCAGGACGAAGAAGAGGTGGAAATGGGTGGTGGCCGGGAAGTGGGACTCTTCCTGCCCTAATCACAAGTCAGAGAGTGTTTCCTCTCATTGTAGGAGCTCCAGATCCATTAACCAGTGAGACCCCTGCGTGCACACACACACACACGCACGCACACACACACAGACACCACTACATACACATCCTTACATTGATAACGTTTTATAGACACGTCTTTTATCGACATGTGAACGTTAACATTTCATGCATTATGTTGGTTTGGTGGACCGACACAACGCGCCACGATCACTCATGTTCCCACACACACACACACACACACACACACACACACTGAGTCACAGGTACATGGATCCTACTTGGCAGGGCCCCGCGCATTGTGAAGCACTCTGGCTCTGCTCTGATAAACACTTCATTATGAAACCCTGAGGACACAGTAAATATTTGCCGGGACCTTATCAGCTCTCCCTATCTTGGCGTGAACTCCAGGCACTCCACGACTCCTTGGGCCTTTTATTTTCCTAATGCCTTTGCTACCACTGATAACTTCGCAGAATAGCCTGCAAAAAAAAGCAGTTCCTCTTTGAAAGGCCCCTGGAAGTCACACCACAACACTAACATGTAGGCCCTTTTATTTGGTCTAGACGTGAGTGAATTTGACGGCTGGGTTTTGCCTTGCTACAGGCACCTCCGTCCCAGCTTCACCATAGTAGGAACACATTTACAGCTACAGAGTTAATCAGTTATGGGTTCATGTCTGGTGTTCACTTCCCAGACTGATAGCTACAGCCATCTCAGCCTGTCTGGCCCCCACTCTCAGCTATCTGATGGATTACTGTAAAAGTAGGGCTGGGCAATATGGAGAAAATCTGACATCCCGATATTTTTGACCAAATACCTCCATATCGATGTTGTAGTGTTGACAACTGACAAAAAATCTTCACACTTAGGGTTTAGGATGAATAATCTTCAGCAATGTGAATATAATGACTAAGTGTCTGGTAAGTTCAGAAAATCACACCAGTTTACTGTAATTTAGCCTTTAAAACTAGGAAAAGACACCACTTGTGTCATATCACGATATTACAATCTCCAAAATCGAAGACGATATCTAGTCTCATATCACGACATTGATATCATATTGATATATTGCCCAGCCCTATGTGAAAGAGTAATTAGTGAAACAGCATATAATAACATCATTCTGATGATGTTGAATCTCAATGATTTGTCATGCCGCCGGTGAGCAATTACTCCACTTGTAAGCCTCCAACACAGGCTTAAAGTTCCCCATACACTCAAGCTATCTAAACTACTACGTTTTGGTTTTAAAAAACATATATATTTTGCTATGTTTACGCCTTACATGCGTCGAGTTTACTTTCCTCAGGCGTTACCGAGCCCCTAAAACCTTTGGAAATACTGCTGCCTCCGTTTTTGTTAGCTAGCAAACTTTGGGGTGGCTGGGTAGTCTATGTCCCTCCCCAATGTGAGTCAGTTTACGGCATAACGTCTTGTAAAATCCGTGAAATAAAAAACTTTTCTCCTCACAAACAATAACCGAAGATGGAAATCATTTCAAAAACGTTATCTATGATTGTTTGATTGCTAACGTTAGCTCAAAACGCCATTTGCCTTTGCTGTGTTTGATTGATAGCTTGTAGCTAAGCTAGCAGTCATTACAAAAACGTTGTAGCTGTCTATGGTTGTTGGTTTGCTAACGTTAGCTCAAAACGCCATTCAACTGACAGCCTTTGCTGTGTTTGATGCTAACTTGTAGCTAGCAGCAAACCAACTCGGTTAAGTAGGTCCATTTTGACTATTGATATTACAGAAGTCTCTCGTTAGCATCTTGTATGCTACTTGTTGCAAAGTGACGCATGCGCAACAAATTACCTCCTATATGTCCTTTACTAACCACTACTCTCTTGCATTGCCATACCTACCTCCTAGACGGTTATGGTTGAAGTGGAATGAACAGTAACTAAGGCTAAATTTACTCAAGTAGGCTAATCTACATAACCCTCATGTTGTCCTTGTGTCAAATTTACCCTTTTTCCTATATCAATGTTCTTTTTAATTCCCCAAAATAACATGATTTATTCCACCCAACGCTCTTTGGCAAGTACAAATCTCTACTTTCCTTAATTTTGGGGTTCCTTATTCAATTTTATAGCATTTGAAAACAAATTGAAGAGCTTTTAACATAGTATTGAGTAAAAGTTGACATATTCCAGTCTGTTATTATCCATCAACATCCATTCATTTAATTTTAGTCTAAATAATTCCTAATGTCTGCTTTTCTAACTCAAACATTAGGTACAATTTCCTATAAGGGTAAGAGGTTATTTCCTATAAGAGGTAAGAGCTTATTTCCTATAAGAGGTTTATTGTCCATAAATTCAAAAAATGACTGTAAAAATAAAGTTAATAAGTTAGTGTTGTTCAAAAAAGTGACAAACATTGAAAAAAGTGTTTAAAAAAATATTTGATTTTCACTTTTGACGGGAAGACAACAACTGTTTAGCGCAAATTTGAGGTAGGCTACTTGTACTTTGCTTGAGTATGTACTTTTCATGCCATTATTTCCTTCTACTCCACTACTTTTCAGAGAGAAATACACATGTAGTAGGTCTAGCCTGTATAAAATACGTCTTATTAAAAATGAAACTACCCAACAATATATCAGTCTACAAGTAGGATAGCCTACATCTGAAATCTTTCCAGTTTCTAAAATGTGAGGGTTAGTCTCCATTGAGTACTTTTACTTTTATAATTTAAGTATGTGTTCCTGAGGATACTTGAACATACTTTTACTCAGCCGTTTAGTCCGTCTATACAGAGTATCGTTACAATGTGGAATAAGTACTTTAACTTGTCGAACGTTTTCAGTGGTGGAAAGTACATTTACTCAAGTACTGTAGTACTTTGTCCTACAATGGGAACCTAACTTTCTATAAAGATCCAAAAAGCTTGACCTTGACCAGCTGCAACAATAAAACCAATCTAATATGACATATTTCAGTCAAATACTATTGCTTTTGATACTTTAAGTACATTTAGCAAATGATACTGATGTACTTTTACTTCTAGGCAAGATTTTGAAAGCATGACTCATGTTTACATTATAGTATTGTGTAGGTGCTTTTAATAAATTAACCCTCATGTTGTCCTTGTGTCAAATTGACCTGTTTTCCTATATCAATGTTCTTTTTAAAACCCCCAAATAACATGATTGATTCCACACAACGCTCTTTGGCAAGTACAAATCTCTACTTTCATTCATTTTGGGGTGTCTTATTCAATTTTATAGCATTTGAAAAAGTAGTAAGTAGCACTGAGTAAAAGTTGAAATATTCCAGCCTGTGGTTATCCATCAACATACATTCCTTTAACTTACAATTTCTGCTTTTCTCACTCAAACATTAGGTATGATTTCCTTTAAATGAGGTTTGTTGGCCTTAAATTCCAAAAATAACTGTAAAACTGAAGTTGATAAGTTGAAAACTGCAAAAAAAAGTGAGAAACATTGAAAAAAAGAGTCAAAAGTGTTGAAAAAAGCGTCAAAATTGTAAGAAAAAGTTAAAAACATTGATTAAAAGCGTCAACAAAAGTGGTGATTTCAAATTTTGATGGGAAGACAACACAAGGGTTAAAGGATCCGACCACCAATTGTTCTTCACATATACTTCAAGTGGCTGCTGTCCGAGGAATGAGGGATGTTTTGCGAGTGCCAGTGTATCAGAGAAAAAGGATCATAACACACAATGTATTAAAAGATTAAAATCGTATGCCGATGGCGAGGATCCAGCCACCGACACATTCAGCGGGATTTCCCGAGGACCTGGGCTCCTAAACATTTTCCGTTTTAAAATTCCAGGCTTCATCCCTCAGGTGGTGCAGACATATCGCTCATCGACGTCTGTTTATAACAGAACATTACAGATTATGTAATATAACATACAGTTTATTCAGGGCGTTTTGTGTGGTGTTGCCTTTTCATGTTCATAATGAGCTTTCAAGAATCGGATTGTTTTTGGACCAGAGCCCACCTACAGTTCAGTTTATGTCTCTTTTGTTTGACAAGACATGGGATTCAGAGACATCTGGAAACTAAGAGACAGGTCAGTGCTTTTACTGTATACTAAGGAGAGCCCCCCCCCGTTGGATAGTACCAATGCAGACTCAGTCCCGCCTGCCTCCAGGCTTTTTTCCACTGGCGGAGGAATACAGGAGTTGTGCTGCAACATCTGAGGCATTCCTGGGAGCTGTCCCACTTTCTGCAGTTGTGCTCCTGACCTAGAGATGGTACCGATTCCGATACCTGGACTTGCGGATCGGCCGATACGGAGCACTGATCCGATACCAGCGTGTCATATATCTTATGCTTTAACAACTGTGTACTACTCTCGCTGTATGTATGTGATATGATTTCTATCTTTGTCGTCTGTCTGATTAAACTTTCTCATGTCAAACAGTGAAGGCCATTATTTTTTTATGTCAGAACAGAAAAATAACAAATGAACTACTTTAACGTAAATTTTCTTTAGGGCTTCATTGTGTGGTATCAGATTGGTGCATAAACTCTAGTACTTCAATACTCGTGATTCAGGCAGTATCTGAGGTACTACCCATACATGAATTGGTATCAGAACATCTCTATCCTGAACATCAGCAGCTCGTGTTTATCCCCACGTCCCACCTGTTGCATTGTTGGAGTCACAGCTCGACAGCGTGAAGCTTTTCCAAGATGATTTTTATTGGGAGAACTACAAAAGAAATGTACAGTACAAAGTTAACAGTCTCACACTCAATTTGTAGTGAACTGACTTCCCCCCGAAAATATTACAACTATCGTTGTCTTTTTGTCCGTTTTTTTGTTACATTCAAAAAGCTTTACTTCTGATAAAGTAGTCAAAAGTACATAGTGCGCATCCCCCTGTACCTACTATGTACAAACCAAACGGGTTCATCCACCTCCCTCTCCAGCAAACTCAAGACTAGATTTCAATATATTAAAAAAAAAGAAAACAGAGCAAAATAAAATTCAAATAAGAGGAATGGGGATTTAGAAAGATTCCGGTTGCTGTTGTCAGAGTGTCTGAGTACAACCTTAAAATAAAAAAAATTGTTTCAGAATTCAACACTACATTCAGTTCAACAATGTGTATAAAAGATGCCATGTAGGAAAAATACTTTATTTGGTTAATTTTAAGGCATGTCAAGATATTGAACCCCATAGGCACTACACAATAATACTGGGGCACAAGGGATTGCTACATTCTTTAGCACGTGGCTGGAATCACAGTGTGACCTCGTGCAAACCGAGAGGAAAACAAAAATACTTTTTGGTTAATTTATTGACTTGGGTTCTTTGCCACTGAAGTCCGATCTAAATCAACAAAAAAAGTAAGGTTTGGACGGTCTGTACAACCACATTGTTTATACATTCTACAGAAAAATCTAAATAGGGATCCTCCAAAAAAAAGAAAAGAAAAAAAAAAAGCCTTCTACAGCACTGACACAACCTCAGGAGCAAACAGCAATCACGCAAACCTTTTTTTAATAAACGTAAACAAGGAAACAAAATTAATGAAATAAATATCACATGTTCTCTTAAATTAAGATTTTTTTTTTTTTTTTACTCATTTACAATAAAAATAACCAAGTGAAGTTACAAACAAGGAGAAAAAAAAACAAAATATATATATTACTGTGAAAAGAGCATACACTCCACTTTATGCAGATTAATAATGGCGATCATAATTTAAACATAAAAGAATATAGATCTATTGCTTCATCATACTTGATAAATACAGTATGGACACAAATTACCAATGTAGCCTATACTTTTTTCACAAGATAATAAATAAGTTAAATAGTCCATAGCCAGTTATGCACAGCTATGCAAATCACTCAAAAAACAGCTAAAAAAATATATATTCAACCATCAGCAGTGATTTCCCCAAACAAACCCAACTCAAGAGCACTTTTTATCCAAGCAACAAATTGGACTAACCAAACGAACCACTGGGTGGCGCTGGGAGAAGACAGATCTGGAATGGAAGTTGAAGCTTTCAGAAAAAAAAAGAAAAGAAAAAACAATTTGATAAAGAAAAAAAAAAATGTTACTTTGAGTCAAGGCATATTCTTGGCAGGATGGGAGGAAATCTGAAAACTGCTTAGAGTCTCTTCTTCTTGTCAAGTCATGTAACCCACACATCTAATCCCAGGAAAAGTGTGGCTTGTCTGATAGAGCAAAAGGGAGAGGGGGCTGCCATGGGCCCTCAGGCAAGGCACTGATGGAATGCCTTCTGTTTGCTATCTTAAGTTTTAATACAGCTATATTACATACAAAAGAGAAAAAAAATACTAAACTAATGCCATGTCAAGGACACTTTAAACTGTTTTAAGCTTTCTTGATCCCTGTGGGTGAAATCTTCTCTTGCCCCCCTCCAGGGAGGTCAGAGCAGGGTCAGCACCACTGGAGCTGGTAGGGATTCAATGTCTTACTCGAAGGCACTTTGGCCGGGTGGTTGTTGCTAAGATGGGGTGGAAGGCTGGGGGTGATGGGCTTAACCAGGATCCTCTGATTGAAGGACAGTCTACCTCACTCAATGTCACCCCCTAGCCTGGCTCCTTAACCACCCTGCCTTACCAGTCCATAAATCCATATTATATGAAAACAAAACATGATCAGTCATCTGAAATCGACAGCCTGCTGAAGATTGGCAAACGTCTTCCAGCGTCCAGACTTGGGGACTCGGAGCCGCTGAGGCTCCCGGAAGAGCTGAGGGACCCACTCGCATAGCTCTCCCGGTCAGAGAGCGAGTCCGGCGGGCTGGGAGGTGGCTCGAATACCGGTGACTCGCTGAGGCGGCGCAGAGCCTGCAAGTGGCTCATATTGTAGGTCGGAGGGGAGGGCGGGCACACGCTGCTCTGCATGTTCCCGTAGTAGGCACCGGTGGAGTGGTTGTTGGTGTAGCCGCTTGAGGTGTGCACAGCCAGGGGAGCCAGTAAGGCTTTTAAGTCCTGTCCGGGGAAACAGAAGGCACTGTTGATGCAAGACACGGAGTTGGGAGAAAGCACATCGTCGTAGAAGCTGGAGGTGGAGGTACAGGACGAAACGGTGTTGGGTGGTGGTGGGGTCCGGGACATGGGACTGTCGAGCAGGGGAGACTCGAGTCCGTGGTGGCTGGAGAAGCCGGAGAAGCTAAGGCTGTGGTGAAGCTTTGGTCTGTCCCTCTGGGTGTAGCCGAGCTGCTGCTGTGGTAGAACATCCCTCTGACCGTAGCCGCACAGCTCACGAGCAGACCTGGACTCCCCTGCCTGCATGTTAGCGTTGGAGGCCGGAGCGGGCCGGCGCTCGTCTGCGTTGTGGATAAAGTGACACCGCGGACCGTAAGGGCAGAAACCGATGGTGTGGAAGGTGCGGCACGGCTCCGTTTTGTATTTAGGGTGGCGGGACAAGCTCCTTAACTCATGGTAGCCGTGAGCAAACTGACATTTCTCCCCATACTTGCACGACCCGTTCTCCTCGAAGGGCCGACACAGCTCGGTCTTGTAGCGGGTGGAGTTGATCTGAGAGCCGGGCTTCTGCTGCAGCACGCCCCGGTCTCCGTTGTCGCTGTAAGCACGGTCGCGGAACTTGTTCTCCTTGTTCATAAGGGCCGTGGTGCTGCCGTTGTTGCTCGGCGTGTTCTCCTTCAGGCTGCTGTAGGAGCCCATCGAGTATTTGTTGCCGTTGTTCATAGCCTCCACGTTGCTGGTTGAGTTTCTGCGGAAAAATCCCGGTGTGAAGGGGCCACTGGTGCTCGGAGTGACCGGGGCCCCCACCGCTTTCTTGTCCAGCATGCTGTTGATGTGGAGGGCGTTCATGTTCATGCTTTTATCCTGCTGAAGGAAAGGAAAGAGCGATTGGCAATGCACTTCAAGCACTAATTACGTGACTATTTTGACCACATGGCATGTTTAAGACTGTTTGCCTACAACGTGACAACTTGTTGCAGCTAAACACATCATGCTAACTCCACTGAATTTGAAGCACACTGATTCTGCTATCGTTAAGTCAAAGTGCTTCACGATATCTCGACATATTATCAAGAATTTACCTTGTAAAGGATTTCCATGTCGTAGAACGCAGACAAGACAGTCGCAGACATCTCTTTTCCCCAAGTTTGCTGCCGCACTCCCTCTTTCATGGAGGACCGACCGGGATCCCAGAACGCGACGTGCGGAAAAGTTAGTTCGTGCCACGACTGGTTTTGGTTGTGGAAAAGTTACTTTAAAAGCTTATGTGCTGTTTAAGTCCGTAGAAGAAAGAGGAAAAAAAGAGGGGATAGGTTTGTATTGTTGAGTTGTAGCTTTACGTCCTCCCCTCGAGAAGCGCTGAGCCAGAGTGCTTCGCTGTGAGCTCGAGCTTTTTGCATGGGTATAAATGCGTGGCGGTGGCCAGGGAGGGGCGAACTGAAGTCGGTGCAAAGTTTTGCTAGGAACCGCCTCCTCTCCGAAAAAAACTTCCATTCACCGGTTGGCCGCCTATTCTGTAACACCACGCCTTGAAATCCAACCCCAGTAACTCCCTCCTCCTCACACCCCTCTAAAACTTTTTTTTCATCTTCTTTTAATCACACAACCAATTTTGTGGAAGTTGGTTTTGCTTTTTTGGTTTACTCTCGCAGAGGAAAAATGGAGAACTATCAAGGGACGTCTATGCATGCAAGCTGTTCGCCAGCAAATTAATCATACACACATTCCCACCTGAGTCCTCTAATAAAGCAGCATGCCGGGGGCTGCCTTGCTCAGAACCCCCATAACTGAATTTAAAAGAAAGGGGAAATGGTTCCTCAGACACCCCTAACTCCACGAGTCCTTGGTGTTTGAACCAGCCCTGTTACAAGGCCACCGCTCTAGCCTCTGGACCACCACACTTGGAAGCTGACATATGTATTTGTAATGGAAGGAAACTCTGCCTCCCTCTGCCTGTGGATGGGGTGAGACCACAAGTATGAGCGGAATAGAGTCCATGCAGAGTGCAGTACAATTTTTAGAATCCACTGGTTGCATAATCAACTTCCACAGTGCAACTGCAGTCTATTCCGCTCTACTACACAAGGACAATTGACAAGTTAATACCTACTGTACTCACACAGGGCACATAATGTCTCATCACTAAACTTCAAAATGTTGACGTATGATTACAAATTCTTCCTAAAGCACAAGACGTGGAGTCTTTCTGAACACGAAATGGATTTACTTTGGTTAAATCATTTAAAGCCAGTCTTAAATCTCCCACCCCCCCAAATCTCAGTCCACACTGCAGGAATGTGGTTTCTTGTGGTTCAGCAGAGCAACACTGCCCCCATGAGAGCTAAATGACAATCGACTGGTGAAAGACTGGGGCGCCACCTGCTGAGCAGAGCTGGAACCAGATTTCAAGGCACAGTCAGGCCCATTTAGCTGTACTAAAATCACACTTTTATCACAGACAAATGGTCTTTTATATCTCCTTTTTCCAAAGGGAGGATAAAGCAGAGCTCCAGACACACAAGCATCCACATTTAGCCACCCAGTCACCACAATCCCCCTTTTGTAAAACCAAA
This sequence comes from Etheostoma cragini, assembly GCF_013103735.1. Taxonomy (NCBI): domain Eukaryota; kingdom Metazoa; phylum Chordata; class Actinopteri; order Perciformes; family Percidae; genus Etheostoma; species Etheostoma cragini. Next base: position 23,649,644 of record NC_048423.1, on the reverse strand, counting down.
GAGTGCAGTGCGGTTGCAATGTGCTGCCCCAGTCTCAGCATGATGTAACCTTCTCAGGATGGCAGAATGTTCACTTGAAAATGTCAAACTACTCTACTTTGCACTTGAAGTTATGTCAAGTTCTAAAAACCACAGTGGAAAGATTGCAGTGTTGGCAGCAGAGGACGGGACTCTATATCAGGTCGCCACAACACAAAGATTTTGGTGAGGAGGGTGTAAAAACGTCGTGCAACACATATCACCAGAAATTGCCGGTTTCTGCGACACTGGTAACCATTAAGCCTTTTCCACACGGGATCATTATTGGTACAGTGGTCACAAAAATGATTTTTCTTTCTGTGACATGATTCAATATTCTTTTAAGTGCTGAAAGGTTGGGTTAAAGAAGCCGAGAGAGAGGTTTTATATATATAAAAAAAAAAAAAAAAAAAAGAAGAGAAGGGAAAATAGCAACAGGCGAAAAACAAGTGACATAAGAGCATGGAATCTACTACTACCAACCCTAAAATTAGGCTGAGGGCTGCCCCAGGACTGTGATAAATAGTGAAGGACAGACGCGACGAGGCTCCTGAGAAATCCCTTGAACATGTCCTCGTCCGCAGAAACCGCTGTCCCCATCACACAACTCTGTTTTTATTGGGGGATGTCGAGCTGTTCCAAAACATTACGTCAGTTTTACTGTAACAGGGAACATGGCTACCATGGAGGGAGAAGGGTCCAAGCTGTGTGTGAGAGAGAGAGAGAGAGAGAGACACACACACACACACACAAACACACAGGACAGTAGTCCATTGTGCCGTCCTCCTAATTACATAACCAGGAAAAGTAGAGGGAAGCATAAAAACGCAGTCCAATGGGAAGAATCCTGCAGTAAATTAAATATCACAGGAAAATAACACCTCGTCTAAACATACAGTAGAAGTCAAAGCGTGTACTGAAATACAACTTTGGTGACGTGTCAGAGAAAACTCTCGTCTCGCTGCACAATCGCACCATTGAAGTCCGGGCTTGAAGTTTTAGGCTCCGAGTTGTTTTGTTCCGACCTTAAATCCGTGCTCGACGTGGAGAAGGCAGAACGCTCGCTGTACCCAATGCTGACACCGTTGTGTCACACATTCCCACTGATAGGAGGACAAGTGTTGTTTTGAACAAGCTCGGGCTGAGTTATTGTTATGGCTTCTGCGCACATATTCACACGGTGTTCATATTATTATTACCGCCTGTTTTCTCTCAGCTATCTCTTCACACACTTACACTTACAAACAATAAAGGAGTTAGACGGTCAATGTCTTTCCGTCTAGGAAGAACAGGTCATTGGACAAAAAAATGCAGACATCATTTTAATTAAAAAGATACCAAGGAACAGTAATCATAACAATTAAAACACATCTGGTAATCAATGAGGGCAACATTTGAAAGACAAAATAAGAGACAAGTACACAGTAAAAAAAAAACAACAACTTTTGTTTCCTTCATTCCCTCGATGTGATAATAAGAAGACCTGTCTGTGGTCTCATGCGTTGGTTCATTGAAGTATTTATCTGAACACTTTTCCTTTATTTCAATATTAAGAACCCTGACTTTAACAATTTCTTAAAAAAGAAGTGCTATTACCCAGCTAACTTCTCTACCTCAGCCTCTCCAGCACATCCAGAGCCAGCGTGGCCCTCTGGTTCCGCAGCTGCAGGCGGGTGTGCTCCATGGTGAAGGAGAACTGGGGCAGGGCAGGGAGGGAGTCCAGGGCCTGCTGCGAGCTGAGGGCCTTGGCTCGGGCCTGAGTTGACAGGGTATGGAGTTGGTGGACCTGGTCTGGGTCTGCGGTTCCAGGGGCCTGGGTCTGCTTAAAGGTCGGGATGAGGGAGCCAACGTGCCTGTGCAGCAGCTTCACCCACTGGACCGGCTCGGCCCACAGGTTCAGATCCCCCTTCTCGAACAGGAAGTCCTCTTCATTCTGGTCAACAAGCAAAACGGGGAGTCTGGTTACTGGGATGTGGATGTAAATCAGTTGGTTCATCATGATCGTTACAGTTACAAATCTAAAAAATCCAGAGCCACATTGGCCCTGTCTGGACCTGGCATTACCATGCGTCTTGGGTGATCTGATCACAAGTAGACAAAGTATGTCATTTCACACCTCGACGTGCTGTAATATCACTTCCCCCGCTCTATATCTATATATCTATATGCAAATAAACACATTGTTAACACATGCGGCCCTGGAAACCAAAGCGATGAGCTCAAAAACACTTCAATGCCCCCCAGAATTGAGGGGATCTGCGTAATGCGTCACATTTACTTGAGTAAGTTTTTGAAAATATTATACTTCTAGGAGTAGTATTAAATCACTATACCTTTTACTTTACTTGAGTAGATTTGTGAAGAAGAAACTGTACTCTTACTCTGATATATCAGGCTACAATGACCTTACTTTCCTTTTAACCTCTTTAGTATTCTACTCGTCATGGTTTTTTAACGGTAATTTTCCTAAATAAGTTTATATTTTTTGCTGTGGATGGGCGAATGTTTGAAGATGGATTATTTTAATTTAAGCTATTTTGCTATTAGTTAATGAATTGTATTGATTGGATGAACTACAATTTGCCAAAAGATGATTATTTTGTATTTTTGTTTGTCCAATTGAATGCTTGTGTTAAAAAATCAATCAGATGTTACTCAACAGTTACTGAGCTCTTTTTTACTCTTACTCAAGTTATTATTTAGATGACTAGTTTTTACTTGAGTCATATTATTCTGAAGTTAACAGTACTTTTAGTTGAGTACAATGTTTGGCTAATCTACCCACCTCTTCATTTGACCCGAGGTTAAAAACAATGACTAGTGCAGCGTTAAGAATACAGAGCCGTACAACCAAACGTCTTTAGGTTATCAGCACAGGAGTAACTTTGCTCCAAGTTATGTCTTACGATGCCTCTCGGCGGTTTCACAGGGTGCCTTCAAAGTCTTTAATAGAAAGAAAGAAACAACCGAGTGAACAGGAACCAAAAGTAAAACAGGCAGCTAAACAAAGTGTGGCTCGAGAGCAGAAACCTTGGTGACTCAAAGCACTCGGCAGCTATTTTGACTACTACTGTGAGCAGAATAAAACAAGGGCAGGGAAAATAAATAATAGTGCCACCTGTCCCTGTGATTCCACCAGTTACAGACTCCGTGTTAAACCCAGCCGAATCACTTAAGGCTACGTTGTGTAAGTAGTGCTGTTACAGGCTATTCGTTTATATGTGTTCCACATTGGACATTAATGAACAATCTCTGTTGAAGTGATAGAAAACGAAACCGTGATAGTCATCGTGGTCATCACTTTCACTTCATGGAAATCAAACAGTCAAATATCTCCCCTGATATCTTTTGGCGTTATGTGTCTGCTTCCTCACCAGACCGGAAGCTTCGTCTGAAAGCGCCTCATCGTGGGCTTCTTCATCTCCCAGCAGCCACTCTGTCACAGCGAGGACACCCGTTGGTACCTGCCCCCACAGCTCGAAGAGCCGACACAGGAGCGCCACGCCCGAGTCCAGGGCCACCGGAGGACACACGGGCACCCCTGAGACACCTGAGGACAAGAGAGACCGCACGTTTAAACAAAGTCAATAAACCATGTTTGACATTAAAGACCCACAGAAATAATTTGCAGTCAAGACGCGATGCATCGCACTTAAAATACAAAAGGAACAGTAAAAAAACAAAGCTTGTGTTTTGACTGTGTCAAATTTCCCCACCCTTAACCAATTTACTTCACGTCTGCTGCAGATGCCATGTCATTACTGTGTCAGCTGGGCAGTGGTCCAACTTCACCTTTAGTCTTAAGTTCAGCTCTAGCCCTGGGGTCTGAGGATATGCTCAGGCTCATAGTGTGTGTTGAGCTCTCTGTTTTAGCTACAGAGTGAGACATCCCCTCTTCTGTTCCATCTTTGTTGGGAGTCACACATAAGCAGTAGCTAGGTAAGGACTACTAGCCAGTCAGGAGCAGAGTGTGAGGGCCCTGACAGTCCCTAGGTAAGGACTACTAGCCAGTCAGAAGCAGAGTATGAGGGCCCTGACAGTACCTAGGTAAGGACTACTAGCCAGTCAGAATCAGAGTATGAGGGCCCTGACAGTACCTAGGTAAGGACTACTAGCCAGTCAGAATCAGAGTATGAGGGCCCTGACAGTATATAGGTAAGGACTGGGGGGGACTTTGGGCTTTTTCACTTTGTAAACCTATAACATGCACAAGAAAGATATATAACGCAATAAAGGAAAAAAAATCCAAAAAGCATAACATGACCACTTTATAGCTGACTGTTCCAGCCTTTGTAAATGTAGATGATTGTTTTATGTTTTGTCTTATTTATATTTGTCTTCAGAGGTAATAGTATTTATGCAGTTTATAACAGGTGGAAACTATCCATTGTATGTTAACTAAACCCTCATCATTTGATCATTTATTCAAAGATAATGGTGTAATGTGTTTTTTTCAAATTGAGTTTACAATCTTCTCATTTGATATCATTATTAAACTGCTTTTTAATTAAGTGTGAGGCCAGCTGTGTCTACCATATCTTTTTATTAAAAAGTCACTTTTCAATCTAAACAGGTCACATATTAACAAGCCAACACTCATTAACTCACTGACTGCTGACAGTTATACACTAAGTGTAAATAATTTGTGTAAACCTCTACTTAGTAAACACAAAATAGTTTATAGCAGTACGTTATATCATGAATAAAGGCTTATAAAGGCCGATAAAGGCTTATAAATCAAAATCTACACAATCAAACATGTTTTAGCAGGACTGTGATCTGAAACCGGGGAGAAACCTCTGCAACCACGATTGCATGTTTCTCTGGCGTTAACGCTAGTGTGTAGCTAAATGTAACACTATAAACCCTGATGACGATATATCACATGACCATATCACATATGGAATTATAGGTCAGTTGGAGCCCAGAGTAGAAAACACTGCTGTATATATGACAGAAAATAAAAAAGCATAAAAGGACCCCTTTTAAGATAAACCTGGTTACCCCTCTGCCATGTACGGTACACAGGTTTCTAATTGGGTTTCTACATGAGGACGTAGACCCGACCCAACCCATCGAGTGTCGTGTGATGCGGTGGCATGAAAGGAAAAACCATTACCCGGAGTGGTGTGTCCCCGTATCCAAAATAATTCAATCCAAAGTCTGACTAAAAGTGAAATAAATAATTCTAAATAAGTCCGGTCCACAACTGAACAGTACACTTTTGTAAAATTCAGATGCAGGAAAAAATGTGTATGTGCCACGAGCCCCAAAACAAGAGGGTGAAAAAAAGACTGCAGCATTATCAAATATGAAATAAATATACCAGGTTGGTCACGGTAATCTGATTACTGAACACCTGTATTTAGACAATTTTCCACCTGATTTCCTCCAACACCCTTGCCTGGTGTAGGTCTCTGCCTGTTCAAATGATGCAGGGCTGACTGTAGGATCCAAACTTAGTGCGAGTGTGCGCGCATGTGTGTCTTCTCTGGGCTTGGACTGCCTTCTGGGAAACAAAACTATAACTCATATAACTAACCACGATCAGGGTGTGTATGAGTGGATTCCAAACTGTTGTGCACGTTGCACCAGTGTGCGCCGTGCACACACAGTAAGTGCATATGTTGCCTTTAACTTCCTGTTTACGTGTTAATGAATGGATTTATGAATGGACTGCCAGCATATGTGAATAGGATGTTCATGTTGACAAAATAAATAGGTTTATTTTAGTATTTTTTGCTATTTGTAGTCTTGTGCAAATAGTCCATAATGCTTCTACACACATATATCCAGAAGCAGGCAGGCGGCCCGGCCTGTCATGAGCCCATACAGTGTTGTATGCGAGAGTGGAGGAAGTGTGAGTGCAAGGACACACACTTCAAACAGGGAAAACATAACGTATGACTTCATTTAACGACTCCAGTTGTCCATGCAGCAACCATCTGACACAGGGGTTGTGCATATGTGTGTGTATGTGAGAGAGTGTTGTTCTCCCACCTTGACCAGCCTCACCACGGCTGACACCCAGATAACACCAGAGACTTCAAAAGGCTTTAAGAGACACTAGCCAAAACACTACCACTATGGGAAGAGAGGAAGGAGGGTGGAGGTAGACGGACCCCCATCGGCAGACATACAGTATAAAAAAAAACCAACACACACAGGGTTGGGAACCCAGATTGGTTTTGAGGCGTAAAATCGGAGCAGAGCCTGAAGTCTGAGCAGAGAGGACAACCTGCTCTGTGAACATTAGAAGCTGCTGATTGTACTGTATTAGAGGAGATTTAAGAGTTTAGGAGCTTGAGTGACAAATTCCTTTCTTTACCAAGAAGCCGCCTCTTTCTGGGACGGCCCAGCCTCTGATGTCGAGCCTTTACAGTCCCCACCTCCCCAAACATTAAGGGACATAATAGGAAATTTTATCTGCATTCAATTTATCTACTTTGCTACGGAGGTTTCACACATCGCTTAATGCGATTTCCCTCCACAAGCATTTGCCGCAGAATACTGCGTTTCTCAAGGGGATTGTCTTTCATGCTGTTACTGCCATGTGTGTTGGGTGGGTAGTGTGTGGACATGTGTGTGAGTTTGTGTATGTGTGTGTGTGTGCACACGCTGGCATGAGTTTAGTCCAAAGAGGTCATTGTTTGCGGTGAACGTCTGTGCGAGTTTAATCTTGTCTCTGCAAATGACAATATCAGTGCCAGCTGGGGAATGAATGGGTTGGAGTAAGATTGGGTGAGGCTGTGTGTGTGTGTGTGTGTGTGTGTGTGTGTGTGTGTGTTGTGCAACTGGCATTTATTGGCACACACTCCATTCACTGGCACTCCTAAAGTACATTTTAAACTGGGCAGGGCAGGAGTGTGAGGGGAAAACTTAACCTTGTGCCACTTGTGGAAACAGTATAACAGTTGTACCATTCTGAGCTAAAGGGTTTTAAAAAAAGAAATAAAACAAACTATACTACGATCTTTGCTTGCCTTGTTGGAGACTCTGGCAACCAAGTTAAAAAAAAAAAGTGCTTTACATGTAAATCTGCAGGAACCAGAACAAGCTCTTTATCGTGCACACACACTATTATCTTCAATGCCAAAGAGCCACTTGGGCTTATTACGGACACGGACTGTTACTCTAAGCTCCGTCGCAGTTCTGCGCCGCATGCTAACGAATAGCTGGTTTTGACTAGTGTGATCGCACAAGTGAGTAAACCCCACACAAGACAAAGAGCGTACAGCCATGCTAGTGGCTCTGTGAGGCTGTACTTATAGGTACAGCATGGATTTGGGCTAAATGCTAACGCTAGCGTGGCAACATCCCAATGAAAAAACTAACATACTGGCGTGTAGCAGCTGTAATGTTTCCTGTTTACATCATCTTAGTTTAACGTGTTAGGTACAGACAAGGTTGACGGGAACGTCATTAGTTTTCCCAGGCATTGGGTACAAAGTCCATCACCTTATGAAGATCATGTGGTAGGGTTAAAAGCTCGGAAAAGGCTTGAAACAGGAGCACGGTTCGAGTCCGCCAGAAGGCCATCGTTGCATTACCCCTTCTCTCTCTCTCTCTCCCTCTCTCTCTCTCCCTCCCTTGGTTTATTGTCATTCCTCTGCTCAGCCTCCCACATCTAAGGGATTTGGATTAGAAGCCCCCGCCTCAACTAACTGCTTCGACTATGCATCCCACCTGGGGGCTGTAACCTGCCGACGGGCCACCGTTTGGTTCACCCAGCTACACCTGCCCTGCAGCACAGTCAGTTCTTTATTCTATACATCCTGGACAAAGACCGTCTGTCCGAAAGGGGCAGCAAAGATCTATATGTGTGTATATGTGACGGATTTCATCTGTAGTCAGATGGGACTTCTGCAAATCCATTTCATTAATAATAATTAATGAAATGGATTTTCAGAAGAAGATTAATCATTTATGCTGCGTGCACACATATGCTAAGGACCTATGCCCGCAGAAATGGAGAGATGTCAGAGTGAGTGGGCTGCCAGTGCTGGACCAGCGCCCTGAGCAGTAGCGGATGGCGGGGTACGGTGCCTTGCTCAAGACAACCTGGCAGTGCCCAGGAGGTGAAGTAGCATCTCTCCAGCCACCAATTCCCACTCCGTACAGGGACTTGAAAAAAAGACCATACAATGGCAGCAAAACACTCACGGTAACTTTCCCGAAAGCTCAAAGAAACTTTCGTCCCACCACACACATCACACACACACAGTGTGTGCCACAGACGCGTCAGTGGAGCCGAGCCACCAGGATGCATAGGTGTGAGATTGAGAGGTGTGAAATAAAAACATACACTTTACAGCCCCGACTTCCTCTGGTGGTGGGAGGTGAGAAAACGGGGAGTGACCAACAACAACAACAACAACAACAACAGCAGGAAACATTACCATGAAATTAACAGCACAAAACTTAGTGAACGCTGTAAATTACCATTGCAATAATGGTCTGAGAATAAATGCTAGTAATCTGAGCTCACTGTAGCAAAATGTCATGAAGTGCAGTCAGTGATTAGTCAAAAGATCAAATTAGTAGGGCGGCCTCTAGCCCCCTATCTATCCACTGTCACTAATCAAGGGAAAGCCCCAAAAGAATATAATATATTTACATATATTTATTCCTTGCGTTTGTTGATCCCTTCAAAGCAGCAACGGAGTGGATTTTTGCCACATGAGACTATACAAAGATACCCTGGATATTTCATCACAAAGCATTTTTAAGTTGATTTGGGGATTCTGTGACCAACAAGTGTACTCTGTAACTTGGACTCTTGGGTGGGTGGACTTCATAGCGCCTTTGAGACATGGAACATGCCATAGGGGGTGACATATCCTGACTTTCAGTCAGTCCCTAGTATGGGTCAAGCTTCAAAAACTCAAAAATTCCCATAATGCAACATCATTGCATTTGCCATTAGGAAACTCCTGGTCTCCCAGATCCACAAAAGAAATGACAAGACTGCTTTCACAGGCTGAGTATTTCAAAATGCTTCACATACAACGTCAGCTAACCTACCCACCGGAAACCAAAAAAAACTTCAAAGACTGATCTGGGGTGACAAGGCTCGCTCACAAGATTTTGTGGTTTACTTGACTAACCTTTATATCTTTGTACAAAGGAGGAGATAATTGAGAGATACATTTAGAGAGTGGTCTTAAAATGACGACCAACACACACACACACACACACACACACACACACACACACACACGTTTATTCCTTTCTGTGCTGTTGCAGTCTTTCAGAGGTCAGGTAATGTCTGATTGTTCGACTTCAATGACATTTCCTGACTCTTTGTCCATTCCATAAGTGAACATTCAACCGACCGACTACTATCAGATCTAGGCCGACACAGTATCACACAGTGAGATTGAGAAAAGCCAAACCAAGATACTTTGCGCTCCTATATTATCTTTAAAACACATCCTAATCGAGCGTTACAACCCACAGCTGTAGACTGCAATGAATACAATGTGCACTCACTTCAACAGCCTGCAGACACCAGTCATTACTGCAGACATGTGACACTTTATTTTACACCACCAAATCAGTAAAATTTTAATTCCACATGCTGCCGTTGCAGTCAAAGATGGTGAAAGGGACACCATTTCTGTTTGTGTTTTCTTTATGGAGGCTGAAATGACAGCGTATTTATCCCAAAAGTAAAGGAGAAAGCTGCCAATCCAAAGTTTGAGTAATTAGTGCCCCACGGATTCTGTGTATGTTATAGTTTCTTCTTAAATTAGTGACACGTAAGACTTTTCTTAAAGTCTTGATCAGCCATCCATCCAAACTGACCCAACACACAAACAACAGGTTTGATGGTTGAGTGAGTGCTGTGCAAATATAGGACGAGGTCCGTTTAATGAGTGTTCGTCAGCCCTTGTCGGGTCGTTCACTACCATTCATCTGCATCATCCACTGTCAATGAATGAACTGGGGCATATTCTACAGGGGTGCTTGTTGTCTTCGCAGTAAGCAAAGAGGGTTGGTCCAGGCTATTTAGTAGATCAGGGTTCACTGAGAATGGCCTTGAAAACATGAGCATGTCAGCAGAGTATGTGAGGCCACTACTGAATGGTGGAAAAAAGAGAGAGGGGGAAGGAGAGAGGAGGACTTTTTAACACACACACACACACACACACACACACACACACACATCTCAATTCACTGAAGCGTCACGCTAACACAAAAACAACACGGGTAGAAAACTAGGCGTTAAAATTGCGGACATAATTAAAATCTGGAACATATTTTTAAATATGTATTTTTTTTAAGAGTAAGATTTAAGGGCTTTTTCTCTTTATTAGTTAGTGACAGTGGATAATCAGAATCAGAAATAGTTTATTGAAGGGAAATTCAGTGTTACTGTTGCAAGAGTGTATAAATATCACAGTAGAAATATAAGGAATGTGGATATGTACGGTACTTGCACTGACAGGAAAGGTAGGACAGTGACGGGGGGTGACACGCAGCAAAGGGCAGCAGGTCAGACTCAAACCCGGGCCGCTGCAAAGGTCTAAGCCTACACGGGGCGTGCGCTCTTACTGGATGAGCTAGAGGTCGCCCCGGCATTTCAGCCGTAACTATTACGTTTAAAGATATATAGTTAAATATGTCCACCCTATGTATTGTCATTTCAACTTTATGTTTCATATGAGAATGTTGTGAAAAAAAACCTCTCCATGCTGTTTTGAGTGAGATCTGGTTTCTGAATGTCTTCTGCCTTCAGTCTCCGGGTGAGCTGTTCAACATCTGCACGGCTTTCTACGTCACTAGCCGAGACGAGGTGGCTAACTGTATTACATGCTAGCGCTAGCTCGTTCTCAACGGCGAAACACTGGTACAACACACACTAGGTCACCATAATCTCCACAAGAACTACTTCCTGTCCCTGTTCTGCAGGTTTTCCACAAGTGTCCCTGGTCTAGAAGAAGTCTCCCAGCTGATCCTACCTTGGACTGACCAAAGCTGGAGAAAGAGTTATCTAGCTGATGGGATCTTACCGAGCTACTACTACAAGACAGATAGTAAAGAAGATAGATGTCTTACTCTGTAGTTAACCCGAGACTCAAACACACAGGGTGAAAACAGAACCTGCAGCAATGTGCAGTACAACTAAAATCTGGTGTTTTTGAAAAAGTAACCTTGTAAACCTAGTCTGGTACAATCTCAAAATACAATTACAAACCTGAAAATTTGCATAATATGAGAACTTTAAATGAATCATTAGAAAAACACAAAAGTGGAGGATTAGTGTGTCACTCCGTTCCCAATCAAAATCGTAATAACTGCCCTGTTACACACTGCTGTCCCAACCAAATCCCAGTGGGCTCTATATATAAAGTGATCCCTCTGTTCCTGCCCCGGGGTCTGTCACAGTGCTGGAGGTCCACGGGGGGTGAGTGGAGTTTGATTTCAGACTCAATTAGCCTAGAGGTATTTGGGTGATGCTGGTGGTGGGGGTGATGGTGGGGGGGAGAGCGAGCTGGAAGGTGGGATGGGTTTAAATTAGATTTGCTCTTCCTGTCCAGGACAATGGCTCCACTGTGGTTCACAGAAGATAAGCTTCGAGGGACCTGACGTGAATCCGCACAAATCTCTCTCCCACACACTAAACACATTTATTTGGATATTACCTGATTTAAACATCGAAGGATGCGTGAACGGCGAGTAAAAGAGAGCCAGTCAACTACTTTACGGGAACAGAAAAAGTTGCAAAGCATTCACACATTTTATCAAAAGGAACGGTGAGTCCTACCTTTATATGATGGTGAAAGAATGTCTAACATTAATATCTGACACAAAATAGTCCCTCTATTTTAAAGCTACGCTGGGGAACTTTTCCCGCTACGGTCCCCCTACAAGTTGGAAGCACGGTTGTCCCATCATGTCTCATTGGAACTACAGATCCGTCACCTAATCTGGCACACTAGCATAGTGCGGTTATAGCCGCTGGAGAGCCGCAAAGTGAACGCAGAAGTGCCGTTCACCCTGTTACGAGTTGACGAACCACTGAAATGATTTTGGAAACTTTTTGTTAAGGTACAAAAAGGTCTCTAGTGTTGCTTTAAGAGAACCCCCCCGGTTTCCAGGCTTAATGTTGAGCTGAGCTAAGCTCATTGCTGCTGGCTTTACATTCATATTTACGGTAGCATTCAGATATGACAATGGTTGGATCTTCTCATCTAAGGTTTGGAAAGAAAGATAAATATCAAACTGTTCTTTCACTGATTGTAAGATATAGAGGGTTTTAAATTGCGCAGGCAACATGTCTTTGTTGTACTGAATTCCTGGTTTAGCTTAATATCTGGGTCACAATGTATACTGTCCAGCAACAACATCATCGGCAACTAAACTGCCAGTTTAGACATTTACACTTTAAATAGCTGGTGAGGGGGTGTGGTTGGGTGGGGGGTGGGTGGGTATTTTACATTTTGTAAGGGTGTGTTGCAGAACCCGTGTCTGTTCCCACATCTCTGCCTGGCCTCCATATCAAAGGGCCAGGAGTCGTCGCCTCCATCTCAAGCAGCTAACACCTCAGATACTTGACTCTGCTACGGCAGGTCATAAAAACACACAGACACACAAACACACACACACACACAGACACACACACTGGGCGGACTAGCTGACTGGCTAGCCTGCAGGGGATGGGAAAACGGGCACACACACACACACACACGCACGCTTGAAGTGACCTGTATACACACTAACACACAGTAATGTTTTTCCATTGGCACAGCATTGCACTATATAGCTATGTTAGCTATGTATAGCATGCCAAGCTATTCCATTTCTATTTCCTTGGCAGTCCGACAGCAGAAAGTTGACCTCAGCTATTATGCAGTTCACCAAGCCAAAGGTGTCCGCCATGGTGGATAAGAACTTTACCACTTTCACCGTGTGTCACTTAAGCCCTTAAAAAACGCCTACCAAAATTGGACATGTACTAGAATTTTAAAAATAAAATCATTCTGAAGCATGCATGATTGTTCTGTCAATGTCAGGCATCATAATGTACAGTTAAAAAAACGTTTTCCAGACTCAGATTATTCCTGGGAAAAGTAACACAGCTGTTTGTTTTTTTTAAACTGATGTTTCACCTGTTTGCACTATTTGCATTTGAAAATAAGTATAAAAACATGACTGTTTGGTTTGTACTGGCAATTGCAAAGAAGTTGCGGGTGAAAAATGAAGTGTGTTCACACGTATGATTTTGGGGGGTCGAGAGAAATGGCAAACACATTAGATCTGGAGAGACTGGGATTTTATTTTGAAGTTATCGGAGATGTATTTGATAAGATCTGGGACCTTGTACTGACATTTTTCAGAGTAAGGTGTAATGTGTGAGTTTTTTCTCTGTATACTCTTTTGTACTTTTAAAGGTTCCATGACATAAAAATGTCACTTTATGAGGTTTTTTAACATTAACATGCGTTCCCCCAGCCTGCATATGGTCCCCCAGTGGCTAGAAATGGTGATAGGTGTAAACCGAGGACTGGGTCTCTGCCTTTGAGAAAATAAAAACTTTACAACAACAAGGTTACTTCCCCTTTCTCTGCTTTGCCCCCCTAGAGAATTTGGCCCACCCATTGGAGAGAGACATCATCTTTCAAACTAGGAAAGTGGCAGTCGGCCAGTAAAGAGACTTCAGATACAGTTTTAGAGGACCACTAAGGTCTATATAAAGAGACTTCAGATACAGTATTAGAAGACCACAAAGGTCTATATAAAAGAGACTTCAGATACAGTATTAGGTCTATATAAAGAGACTTCAGATACAGTATTAGGGACCACTAAGGCCTATATAAAAGAGACTTCAGATACAGTATTAGGGGACCACTAAGGTCTATATAAAAGAGACTTCAGATAGAGTATTAGAAGACCACAAAGGTCTATATAAAAGAGACTTCAGATACAGTATTACGGACCACTAAGGTCTATATAAAAGAGACTTCAGATACAGTATTAGGGACCACTAAGGTCTATATAAAAGAGACTTCAGATACAGTATTAGAAGACCACAAAGGTCTATATAAAAGAGACTTCAGATACAGTATTAGGGACCACTAAGGTCTATATAATACCATCTAAAGTGCACCATGTCATGGGACCTTTTAAGAAAAAAAGCTTTGTATTTAATTGAAGTATTACTGTGTCTGTTTCTATTCCAGCCATGCTTTAAAAAATATTAAACACATTCAAAATGATTTCAACATTCCCTTTAACACCCTTACGTGACATGTTCTCAGAGAGACAGTATTTGTGCAACGCTCACGCAATCATGATGACTTCATTAAATGTCATGTCAGTGATCTAAATGTCCTCTCAGCTCACTGCCGTGTTAATTTTAGATACTTATGTTTGATCTCTCAAAGTAGAAAGATGACATATTTTCCCAAATAAGGGCTTCGTTTTTTTACAGTCAGTGGCATGTGATCCCTTTTGGGTTTTTCTGCTGTTTTTCATTTAAATGTGGAATTCAACTTTTCTGTCCAAGTCACTCATTCATTTGAAACACGCTTACCAATTTACCGCCTCATTTCTGCTTTCTGTGTTGTTGTGCTACATTCCTGTTGCGCGTACGACACATAAAAACAGGAATTCAGCGCAATTTTCATCAATTGACATCAAATTAGTTTTGTGAGCGGCCTGGCTGAAGAGTAAAGTCCCAGAAAAGCATGGAGGCAAACACTCAAACTTGTTTCTTGCAGTGGAGTGTCCAGGAGGACACTGTACCAGTTTACAGTAAGGAAGCAAACTGGTACACACACACACACACTGTAATCTCCAAATGAGTAATGAATATGGATGGACAAAGGAGGTTAGCCCACTCTATCTCTCTTTCTATGCGCACACCTATCGGAAATACAGTACATTAAAAAAGAAAAGAAAACATGTCCCTTTCTGCCTTTAGCTAAAGTAGCTGTAAGCTGAGCCTCCCCCATGCCCTCCCATGCATGGACTGCGTTGCCATGAGGGGCTGCGGAGACTGCCGAGAAGATGTTTGGCTTTCTTGTGTTATGTTATAAGATACAATCAGCGGCGACAGACACAATAAGGGTGGCTCCTGGAGGAAAAGCTGGGAAAATACGGGAAGTGAGGACAGGAAGTCGCACTGTGGCTGTTTGTGAGGGGCACTTGAGAGCCAACAGCTGTCAGTCCTCTGATAGTGTGTGTGAGAGAGAATTCTGAGGGTGCTTCTATGGGGATAAGACATTGTGTGTGTGTGTGTGTGTGTACTTTGTGAGGGAATCTGTTTGTCTGCCATCATGCGATTCCTCAGAAAACAGACCTCACACATTTACCAAACAATGACACATAACCACACACACGCACACTTCACTCTTGGGTTCCAGCTAGAATTAGCACCCTTCATTCCATGCATGCTCCCTAACCCTAAGCACAAAATGATGTCATCAACCCTTTGTAGGATTAACAAGTGTTTGTGGTGTTTTATGCGCTTGTGTTCATATGTCTGCTTAAATACATTTGAGTGTTTTGTGTATAAACAGCATATTTCAGTAATTATCAGTGTCGTCTACCAATGCTTGGCTATGTGTCTGAAGAAGTAAAAGCATGTATTTGTGTATAGCCATGGTTTTGTATGTGTGTGTGTGTGTATGGGCTGAGCAGGTATATTAGTTAGTGTGTAATCATTTTAAGTGTGTGTACCTGTACTGAGCAGATGTGCTGGTACATTAGAGATGAAGTCAGAGGCCGAATCGCGGACATCCTGGTCTTCGTCCTGCAGCAGCGTAAACAGACTCCTCCACAGAGAGACTGTCTTGGACAGACCTGACACGTGCACACACAAACACGCAATTAAAACACTTTCTCCTTTGCAACATATCAAAGTGTTTTTCTTGACTGGCTTGGAGGTACATACTTCATCAAGTTGTTGCAGGATTGAGACTCACCCAGGGGCAGATGAGGGCTGGTCAGCACGGCGGCTGTACAGTTGACCAGCACGGTGGTGGCCGTTAGCTTCACCTCCACTGGCTGCTCCTCGCTGCAGCATGAGCACAGCAGCGCCGCCCACTGAGCTAAGCAAGGTACTGCACTCGCACCCTACATGACAGAATGATCAGAAAAGTACACTCATGTAGCCATCTTTATTTAAGACTTTATTAGATATTGATAGGACAGTTTTAGGCATGAAAGGAGAGGTGTGTGGGGGGATGACATGCACCAAAGGGTCAAAGGTTGGAATTGAACCTGTCACCGTTGCAACAAGAACTGAGCCCCTGTACATGGGGCGCACGCTATATCACATAAGCCTTTTCATATATCAGTTCCTTCAACAATGTTCCTCCAGAATGATCTGGACGAGCGTCCACTTACTTTCTATAGGTAATTGGTTTAGATCTGGTGTGTTTCTCCAATTCATTATAAAAAATTGCTATGTTATATAAGTGTATAACTGGCTACAATGGCTGTTTGGTTTTAATCTTCAATAGCCAGTTCATTTCTTTTAAACAATTACAGTTAATTGAATTGTCAAACTTGGAATTAAAATTCTAAATCTGACAATAACAGAAGTACACAAGTAAGAAGTTAGCAACATGCCCTGTAGCGAGGTCAGTAAGCGGTTTGCTAAGCAACCAGACACTGTGGAAACCAATCATCTGCTTCCTGTACCTGGGAGCGTTTTAACCGAAGGCTGCCAACACATTATTCTTTGCCCGGGGAGAGATTGTTAGTCCAGTCAGATTTACCTGAGGGTTGGAGTGCACCAGTTGAACCACCAGTTGAGAGAGCAGGGTCAGGGCAGCGCAGTGGAGCTCCACACTGAAACACAAGGTCAAACACCTGATACCAGCTTCCAAATGTCTAAGAATAACTTGGTGAGTTTATTTTTAATGTCTGTCCTGGAAGAATCTCTCCTCTGCTCTTTCGGAGGTTTCTCCCATTCAGTTTTTTTTTTAGGGGGATTTTTTCCCCTCTTCCAAAACAAGGGTCTAAGGTTTGTAAAGCCATTTGAGGAAAATTAGTGATTTTAATTATATATTGGCAAACGTAATTGACTTACACTTTAATCCTATTAAATCCGCAACACATCAGTGCAATGGAGGTACAAAATAATTCCATCTTTGGTGCTTAGAAGCACAGTTAGTACATGCTTTTTGTTGTTTTTTAGCCATTTGGGTGAACCAACCCCTTTAACTTGACATATTGGTGCAGGGAGAGGCTGTGAAAATGATAATGCGCTTCTCAGGTCGTTCTGTGGAAAACGTTACACGCACATAACACCCCAGCACTACACACACACCACTCACTGTATTGAATTACAATCCACAAAAGAAGTGTGCGGGTACGCACCACTGCATTATGGATCACAATAGCCCAAGTGCCATTCAATCACACGGCGGACAAGGGCGGCCAGCAACCCAATCTCATCCCTCCCCAGCTCTAATCTAACCCTGGGGCCACACCAAAGGGAAAGTGGATCCCGGGTCCAGAGATTGTGGCCAGGAAAAGGCTTTACAGGGCTAAAAGCCTTTGTAATCCAATCCTGATTTAAGCCTGTATTCTCTTGTCGGGGTGAGAAAAGTACAGCAGTGGCTTGTCAAGGAGGGCGTGCTTGTCTGTCAATTCATGTCAAAGGGCTTACAGTGTACGCACACACACACAAATACTGGAACAGAGTGTGCAAAATCAGTTTGTGGTAAGAGAGGGCCGGAGTCTGTCAGAAACTCTCACAAAAATAATGGTTTGCGCTTGACAGGTGTGAATAACCTAATGTAGGAATAATGCTTTAATGAGAGCCTTTGAGAGCACAAATATCAGCTTTCATCTATGTTTTTTTTTTTTTTTTTTTAATTTTGTAAAAACTGCCAGTCTCTGATGTTGGTGGGCAATTTGGTTATCTGAATACTGCAGCAACACATGAGCGACCACACAAACACAGACGCAGAAAGGGGCCACTGAGCTCCAGGTGTGCCCAGGTGCAGAGCTAAGGTGCAGCCAGTGAACCTGTGTGTCCCTGCTCCATGGACTCTGGCTGTGAATGAAGGCTTGACAGGCAGCCTGCCACAGCTAGTGAGGGCTTTTTCACAAGAAAAGCCAGAAGAAAAAAAAACAGAGAAATGAAAGAGGAGCGTGGATGCATCTTGCCATGTAGTACATTCATGTCTCTTCCATCCATCATAGTTAAAAGCGGGTCTGGGATTGTTTAGGGTCTGTTTGGACAGCAGGTTTTAAGGAGGGAGAAAGGGGTTAAGGGTCACAGTCGCCTCCCTTCTCCTGCATTTATTTTGAAATGAATTAAAGTTACAGGTATTGGCCTGTGGTATGCTATGGTGGGCCTATGTACAGGATACACAATTTAGGACACATGAACATAATTAAAATGATCTTAAAAATGAGAAACATTGTATTTCCAATGCAGTTTTTACTGGCATGGCTCTCCCGATGGCACTGTTGCTCTCTCTGTTGGTGCCCTGATGTTCCCTCTTGTGCCACCATTTGTGTTTTTTAGTTTAGAAAGAGACATTTATGGTCCCTAACTTTTCATCTAGCACCATCAATGTGTCTAATACTTTAATTTATGACCAAATATTTGTAAAACTAGCAACATTCCCATCAGCCTTAGCTGTACTTTGTATTTAGTGCTAATAAGCAAGTGTTAGCATGCCAACTAAGATTGTGAACATGATAAATATAATACCTACTAAACATCAGTTTCACTCCAAAGTGTGTTAATGTGTTTCACTGACCTATGTCAAAGTGCCAGCAGACAAAACAGTATGGCCCTTGAACAGGTAAATGGACCCTTATTAATATTATTAATTACACCTGTGGTTCTATAGGGTGACCAGACGTTCCCGGTTTCCGGGGACAGTCCCCGAATTTTGTGACCTTTCCCTGGCTGGATCTGTCCCCGGAAATGTCCTCGGTTTTCCCTTTGACTGACAGTCCCGAAATTGGAACGAAAGAAAGAAAACATTGACCAAGCGTAGCCGATAGTCGCACAGCCTACACCCGCAGGCTCCAGACAGCCAGAGCCAGCGCTGCTCAGAGATGTTTTAGAAAGCAGTAATTTTTCAGACTTTTATGTTTTAAAAAAGGATCTTAATCTTTAACAGAAAAGTCGACCTCCTTAGAAATCCTTTCCATAATGTTGTCAATCACGAATCAACGAGCACTTTTATGAACGTAAATGCAAGCTGGAAAATTATCCTATTAACTTACATTGGAGGCCTAGCTTGTTTCTCTGCTGGCGATTGCAGCGGTCTTGTTTAATACTGCATCAACGTTAAAGAAAAACAGTTCCTCAATAGTTTTTATTGTATCCGATACTCAATGAGGTGTTGCAGAAACAAGCCTGAAGTAACAAAGCAAAAGCTGTCAAATAAATGTAGTTTAGTAAACATTGCAACACTCGCCTCTGAGGTGTAGTGAACTACAAAGAAGAAGTAGCAGGAGGGGTGATTCTAGGACCAGACCATTTGGGGGGCTCAGCCCCTAATGAGAACAGCTCTAGGTCTAGTGTCCCCCGTTTTAAGTTTTACAAAAATAGAAACATGACGTGTTTTGGAGGTATATACGCTTCTGAGCTGCAGGTGACATTTCAGGTATCATGCACATTCTTGGTAACAAATCTTGAGTGCAGGCTCCAATCACTGGTCTGCTGAAATAACACAATAACGGTCTAATCCTTTGGCAAAAACACAGGAAACAGAGGATCACATCGAGATGACTTTGGGAGGATGTTGAAGATTATTTGTACATGAACATGTTTATGTTTCTTCTCTGACCTGTGAGAAGAATTCTGAGCCAGAGCAAGGAGGTGCAGCCGGACCTCCTCCTGGGACAACATCTTCACACCGTCCCTCCATTCCAGCTCCCCGCCGGAGCTCAACACACACAACACCGCGAGGACCTGAGAGGAGCAAGGACAGGCAGAGGAGCTCTTTTATCAGTTCTATCCCACACACATAATAAGGCTGCTCAATTAAGGGAAATAAAATCATAATCACTATTAGTTTCATTATTTTTGTCAAGACTGAAATCACAAACATTTAACATGATTACACACACAAACAAACACACACACACACACACACACACACACACACACACACAGAGCTACTGGTGAGGGATGTTGCTCAGGGCCATCCATCAACACAGCTTTGGTGTCCTCTCTGCAGTGTGACTGGCAAGTTGCCCCAAAGGGTATTTTTACCACACCGGTCAGATCCTCCCTACACACACCCAAACCACGGGTACACAGCTGCCTCGCTCTCTCTTTCACACACACACACACACACAAATATACGCATGAATATGAATGCACAAGCACATGCATGCACACAAAGATGTGCAGGAAAGCAAGCAAGAGCTCATCTCATTTCATCTCCTTCTTTCATTCTAGGCAGTAATATGTTCCTCTTTTTTTTTTCTTCTATTCTTAGCATCCTTTCAGTTTGACCTCCTAAACTTGATTTTGTGCTTCCTCCACCCCTCGCAGCTTCCCCCCTCCTCTGCATCCTTCCCATACTGTTTTCTTTGCCCGGTCAATCCTCCAGAGAAGGAGGCAGCTGACCGAGTCAGCGGAGGGAAAAGACTCATTTTCCCCCGCTGGAGACGCTGTTAAAAACACACATCCAGCCGAGAACACTTGTTGACATTCCTGCTGCATATCTCGATGATTATTATTTCTTTCACGGCCCCAACCTGTTACAAGAGCTTTAAAATAAAGCTTGCTTTATATCGGTGGGGGTGGAGAGCAGGGTGAGCGGGCACATGCAACTATAAGTGTGTAAACATCTGTGTGTATGGTGTGAATGTATGTACTGTATTTGTGCATGTGAGCATTAAAAAGACAAGGTAGCAAGATGCCATAGAACATTAGATTTAACTTAAACATATACATATGTACAGTATATATGCAACTAATTCAACAGCAATTACAAGCTGATTTTTGTCATTTTTTAAATAAACAATGGATCATATGTTTTTGGGTAATGTTAAACGGGTTGGAAATAATAAACCCAAAGAATTATCAACCAACTCTGCAGTTTCCCTCAGCTCTATAACGCATCTTTAAAGGTGCTCTAAGCGATGTTGCTTTTTTAGGCTACACCTTTTTTTGTCGCATACAGAAAACATCTCCTCAATATCTGCTAGCTGCCTGTAACCAGGCGGTTAAACCAGAACAGGACCAAAAGGAGAGAGAATACTGGACTTATTTCAGGTAGCCAGAAACTAATAAATCTAATGCCAACTTGCTCCGTGTCCGCTGGAGGTTCAGGAAATAGTTTTTCCAAAACAGATTTACAAAGGGATACATTATGTCAATGTTCAATGGAAATGTTTAATTACCATTGATGCAGCTAAAAGCATCCTGTGTAAATACATCGACTCACGGGAAGTAACTTTTTGACAAATTCTGACAACAGTAAGCTACATGATGCTACAAAGTTGTCCATCTTTCATACTGTTGGAGACAACCACAGGAGCCTGTCACACCTGTGGTGGACACAGGGTGTGTCTTTTAGACAATATTTCAAAAAGTCCACTGAGAGTGAATCAATCTTTGGGCCAGTAATGCCAAGCCAGTTCCAGTATTAATTCAACCACTATGTTTCTCTTTCTTTATTGCGGAACTGAAGAAGGTGCACAGTTTAAATCCCAGCTGTGTGTTTTTCACTGTTCATTCCACTAGCTCCAACGCAGCTGGTCTGACCATCTCTGCTGCTTCTGACTTTAACCACCGGCTTTAATGAGCTCCCGTCTTGAATACACTTGACTGCCCACATACTCAAATATACACAGTCACAGGCAAACATGCCAACTCAGGCATTGACGCGTACAGACTTTCATAGCTCTAACATGCAAATAAACAGTGATGCCCACCCTGCATGAACAGATACACACGCACACAAAAATGTTAACAAATGTTAAAGTCACCTAGCTTGCTCAGCAGTCCCGTGTAACCTAGTCTAGGTTTTTTTTAGCCTTCACAGCCTCGAGGTGTTGCTGCTTTTCACTGGTATTAACTGGCATTAACGGGCATCTTGGGCCAAAGCAGACCCACACCAAACAATGAAAGACATGTTGCGTAATTACAAAGGATTCATTTAGCTAAATTTAAAAAAAAATATATATACAGTGGCTAGAATAAGTTTACACACCCATGCTAAAGTTGATTAAAAATGGGAATGAACATTTTTTATCTTAATGCCTTAATTAAAAAAAAAGGGAAAATCCAACCTTTTAAGGCCACCAATTTGTTTTGTGAATGAATAATGCATTCTAAATAAATAAATGTTCTTCCTTAAAATACAGGGGGCATAAATATACATCCCCCTATGTTAATTTCCCAGAGGCAGGAACATTTTTATTATTAAAGGCCAGTAATTTAATGGATCAGGTTACTATGCATCCTGATAAAGTTCCCTTGGCCTTTGGAATTAAAAAGCCCCCCCCCCCCCCCCCACATCATCACATACCCTTCACCATACCTAGAGAAGGTTTCTCTCACAATACCATTACAGAAACAGAAATAATCATGAAAAATGCTGCAAATCAGCATATTTGCGCAACCCTTTTACAGGGTTCTCATGTTAAAAAAAATCTGATGGAAACCTTACAAAGGCAGCCAGGTATAGTGTTTTCAACCAGCGTATAGAGCTAACGTTAAGCTAGTGAGCTACAGCTGATGAAACCTGATGAAAAAGGTGTAGTTTTGGTCAGCTAGCAATGAGAAACTGATTTTTGTCTACCTCTGTCTGAAATCGGGAAGTCTTTGTTTCAGATATTATTACGAATTTTGACAGGTAAATCAGCCAACACCAGCACATCAATTGAAAACTGCTGCGAGGGGAAAGCTTGACAGACGTAGCAACAGTAATTGTGCACATAGACCTATGTGCTTCTAGATCACCCAATACCCCTTGAATATGCACTTGTTTGTTGACTCCTCTGATTGTAATGCTGTATGGTTGATCACACGTTCTTTACCATTTTTGTAAATTAAATACAAACGACGACGCCTCTCCATGTATTTGTATTAGGATGTACTCATTAATCCCAGAACGGTTAGCAGTTACCTGAAACACGGCACACAAGTAGCCACTTGACTACCGGCAAACACATTTAGAGTATTAGGTCAGAACCCATCTGTCATTTCCTAGTGTGATTTATACTTATAATAATAATAATATCATTTTGTTGACAGGATTCAAAGGGATTGCTTCTGTGGCATCTCTAGTAATTAGAAATGAAGAATGAAGAACACAAACCCTACAAACAGCCTTATATATGGTGTTGAATAAGAGTTTTCTTTGATATGCACTAAATATTTTCTACGGCATTCAGGCTACCATCTTTCCCATATGAATCCTCCATTGCAGCAGATTTCTTTAACACATATTCTATGTCTTGAATAAGGACTGAAGATAACAGACTTCTTCAGACGCTGGAAGCACTACGGCTAAGGATAATCACAGACCAACACAATATCTTAAGCCTACTGCTGCTGGTCTCTGCTCCTCTCCCAGGATGCTTCACTGGAGTCCCGGGACAGCTATGGCAACTGGCCCTTTGGGTTGGTGTGTCCTTGGCGCAGGGGAGGCCAACACTTTAAACATTAACGGCTGGCCCGTAAAGCAGCGCCTAGCAAAGAATGCCCGACCAAACGCATACACACAACACATATAAAACACACACGCAAACTGTCAGCCGGTCCCAGCATTGCTGATACATGTCAGCTCTGGAGGGGTGTTAACGGCAAGAGTAACAGAGCCGATCTGCTGGCTGCCTGTCCTCGCTTTATGAACACACTGAAATACAACTTTAATGTCCCCAAACAGGAAATAGGTTGCATTTCCCCCTCCAAAACTTGTTAAGAGTGGAGGCCTACCAAGTGTCTCATGAGTGTGTGAGTGACAGAGCGAGCGAGCGAGCGAGCTGCCAGTGTGCTTGGCGTGTCCCCTTGCGGCCGATTAGCCTGACACGCAAGCCTCTGCAAGATGGATTTGGACATTTAATCAATTTGCAGCAAAGGTCCCTGTGGTGTAGTTAAACTGTGACGAATAGGAAAAGCATTTATTTTGGAAAAAGCGTTCCTCATTGTGCGATGAAAGGATTGCTTATTAGGGATTACACACATACATGCGCCGCCTATAATGTTTTTGTGTGTGTGGTCTCACATTGGCCAGACACTGGGGGTGTGTCTCGTGAAAAGCCAAGCCGGTCAGGTTAGACAGGGTGGTCTGGTCCACCCACTGAGGTCTCCTCATCTTTTCCTCCTCCTGCAGCCTCCTCAGGACCCCCTCCAGTGCCAGCTCCCTCACCTCGTACAGCGGGCAACGCAGCAGACACTGCAGGAGCTGGCTAGTGACCTGAGGGTCCCCCCAGAGCTCGGGGACCTCCACGCCGGCGCTGAGTGCCACCCGGGCCAGGCTGAGCAGGTACTGGGTGTTGCCGGGCCGCGGGGTGGTAGAGGAAGTGTCTGAGGTGACGAGGTCTGAGGCCATCAGGACGGACAAAGCTTCCCGACGGAGATCGCTTACCTCTGAATCTGATAAACACACAAAACTTCACATTAGATGGCAATGTAGCATGAGGCTGCACT
Source organism: Etheostoma cragini (assembly GCF_013103735.1). Classification (NCBI taxonomy): domain Eukaryota; kingdom Metazoa; phylum Chordata; class Actinopteri; order Perciformes; family Percidae; genus Etheostoma; species Etheostoma cragini. The sequence goes on along the minus strand of NC_048423.1, from coordinate 23,625,031 downwards.
TTTAGGATGCTTATTTATATGATATTTTTTTATCACAAAGTCATTTCATATTTAAAAAAATAAATACAAATAAAACAACAAAAAATAGCCCCAACACATACCCTGCACCATATCTCACAATTGGCATTGTGGGAACTTTCCATCTTTCCATATGTCATCTCTCAATGCAACTCAAACCAGCTAATAAGCTAACTGAAATAACACCATGAGAATCTATGTATGGTGAAGGGTATGTGATGATGTGTGTGTGTGTGTGTGTGTGTGTGTGTGTGTGTGTGGGTAATTCCAAAGGCCAAGGGAACTTTAACAGGATACATAGTATCCTGGATCCATGAAATAACTGGTCTTAACTAATAAAAAAAAACATACATGATACATTATTCATTCACAAAGAAAATTGGGGTCCTTAAAGGTTGAATTTTTCCTAATTTTTTAAGTATGATCTTAAAATCAAATTTAGACTATTATGACCATGGCCATGTACATTGAATAAGAATTGTAGCAAGCTTATTGAAATATTCCCAGTTGCTTTCTTTTTCAGACGTATCCAGTCCAACCTCTCTACAAGCTAAACACACACACACACACACACACACACACACTCATTTGTGAAGCAAACACATGCAGACAACAGGCCAGACTGAAGAAGCCAGTCTCCTCTGTTCCTTTCTATTTTGACTTTTATAGGAAAGGCTGCGTCAGTGTCTGTTTGGAAATGCCCATGGCTGTGCCAACCCAGCCACCTGTGAACATACACTCTTGGGGAGCAATGTGCACACAAATAAACACACAAATGACCATGCACTTCCTCTCAAATATAAGTATAATCCAGAAGCAGAGCGACTATAGAGTAACCCAATGCCGTTCTAAAGCTGTGCTCCTCCCTACAGTATTGCTCCAAGACCCCGCACAGACCTTGCTTTGACAGCCAACTCAATTAGTTGCACGCACACACACACACACACACACACACACACACAGAAACTCATTGCAACTCAATCCGGCCCTGTAGCGGCACTCAAAACGTGGCCTGACAAAAGAGCGGGAAATGCCGCATTCCTCCAGAGATGGGCCGGGTAACCGTGGAGATGGGCCAGGTTACTTTGGAACCTGATCCTCAAAGGGGGGTCCGAGGCCAAATAAGCATACCCTAATGGTTATAATGGGGAATAGGGGCGCAGTAATGACATGGATGATGAAGGGAAGAGAGGGAGGAGGATGACTGAAAGAGAATGTGAGCGTGTCAAAGAGAAAACTGCTGTCTGTCACGGTGGAGTAGAGAGAAACAGATTGTGTGTGTATGTTTGTGTGTGTGTGTGTGTGTGTGTGTGTGTGTGTGTGTGTGTGTGTGT
>NC_048423.1:23504064-23623579 GCF_013103735.1 Etheostoma cragini | reverse complement strand
GAAACAAAGAGTGAAAAATTTAAAGGGGTCTGAATACTTTCCGTACCCACTGTATATACACACACACACACACACACATACATACACACACATATATACGTATGGGATCAGGGGACATCATTGTTAAACCACCACCACTGCCGATGAAAATGTACAGTATCTTTTCATGGACGAGGTAATGTATAAAGTATTTATTTATGTTACGTTTAGTAATGTTTATGTTGTTTCATGTCATTCTAATAAAATAGCCGCAGTATTTCCCACATAATTACTACGATTTTATTTCTGGTGGTAGCTGACCGGTTAGTGATCAAGCAAGACACATCAGTCATCATCTCATCACATTGTCTTTTATATAGACCTTAGTGGTCCCCTAATGCTGTATCTGAAGTCTCTTTTATATAGACCTTAGTGGTCCCCTAATGCTGTATCTGAAGTCTCTTTTACATAGACCTTAGTGGTCCCCTAATGCTGTATCTGAAGTCTCTTTTATATAGACCTTAGTGGTCCCTAATACTGTATCTGAAGTCTCTTTTATATAGACCTTAGTGGTCCCTAATACTGTATCTGAAGTCTCTTTTATATAGACCTTAGTGGTCCATAATACTGTAACTGAAGTCTCTTTTATATAGACATTAGTGGTCCCCTAATACTGTAACTGAAGTCTCTTTTATATAGACCTTAGTGGTCCCTAATACCGTATCTGAAGTCTCTTTTATATAGACCTTAGTGGTCCCTAATACCGTATCTGAAGTCTCTTTTATATAGACATTAGTGGTCCCTAATACTGTAACTGAAGTCCCTTTCTCAAAATTCAGTCTTGGTGCAGAATTACAGCTACTAGAGCCAGTCCCACATTGAGCTTTTTTGTTTGAAAGCTATGATGTATCTCTCTCATGGCTAAGCCAAATTCTCTGGGCGAGCAAAGCCGAGAAAGGGGAGGTAACCTTGCCCCCTATGACCTCATAAGGAGCAAGATTGCAGAACGGCCCATCTGAGCTTTCATTTTCTCAAAGAGCAGGATACCTAGGACCCCTATTGCCACTGGAGGACCATAGGCAGGCTGGGGGAAGGTATATTAATGTAAAAAAAATCATATAGTGAAATGTTTATGCCATGGGACCTTTAAGCATTTATTAAGAAATTTCTAAAAAAGAAATTTACTTTTATTTTTTTCTCCCTGACCACACAGATGTATTTTGCAATCCCAATCGGGGGTCACAAACCCCATGTTGGTGCAATGTGTGGACTGAAGTGTCTTGTATGATTTCATAGAAATAGGAGGAGAAATACATCGTTCTTTTTTTGACATTGAATTGCAGCGGCATAGTTCTTCAAAAAGCAAGCACAAAGTTACATGTGTGCGAGTATCCAAATATGCAACTACATGGCTTACCAAGCTGCCAAAGATGAACATCAATCTCATGTGCTAAATTAGCTCAAATCCTAATTATGGTGACACACTTCTTGTGTAGTAAGACGGATTGAACCTAAAATTTAGGTTTGAGTGTCTTCAAGTATATCTTAAAAAAACACTAACGTGCCATACATGATCATAGGCCAGTGCAATTATGGTGAATTGGAATGATTAAAACCAATACCTCTTACATCTGGCATCTGAGTAACCATTCCTATCCTTTAAAAGAGGACTCCACTGATTTACCATTACAATAGGCCGGCACGATTCTGGGAAAAATATGAATCAGGATTTTTTTTTAGCTTACAATTGATATCACGATTCTCTAATACAGTTTTTTTGACCATGATAAAACAAAACAAACTTGCACCAAACTGATTTTTTTTGGCACCTATAGCACATTGCATATCACCACAAGCCTGAAAACATAGAGGCTTCAATGAAGAGAAGGGCGAGCAGTGCAACACTTGCGAGCGCTTTACATCCTATTCTATACAGTCTATGTCAAAAACTCACAGAAGGAAGTAGTAGCGTTTGGCTCATTTTTTAATTTTTTATATTTTTAAAGGTGCCCTGGCTGCACATATTTTATAACTTTGTGGTAATGTCTGAAGTCCTACCATGGACTCTGTTACTTAGTTATCTTGTTTCAAGTCATTCTAGCGTGGTATAGAAAACCTGCAGGAAGACTCAGCTCCATTTGGGCCAGTTCTCATTAATATACAACGAGTTAAGCTGCTGACTCTGATTGGCTAACAGCTAGCCAATGAGAGTCTGGCTATCAGCCTCCTTTACCCAGCTCATGAATAGTAATGAGCTCAGGGAACATGACGTCAGACTGACCAGCTGTTGTAATTGGTCAGATTTCTCCTCTCATTCCTTGTCGGTGACTAGAGCTGACAGAGGAGGTAGCAGTTCATCTTCACATTCACCACATAACACACACACATATGAACATGAAAAAATGCAAGTAAAAGCGGTTTTGTGTAGCAGGGCACCCTTAAATAAAAATAAAAGTTATTTGAAAATGAAATGGTTAACAGGTTCAATCGAGATTGCAAATCAGTTTTGCATTGCCAGTTGTATCTCTACAGCACTATATCAGCGGTGGAATATTCTGGGATAAAGGGGTGTGTGTGTGTGTGTGTTTGGGGGGGGGGGGCGGGGGGGGGGTAATCTTGAGCCACTAGCCTCATATTTAAACTTGGTCTTAAGCCTCAATCAACAACGCTGACTCAAGTGACATCAATTGAGTGAAATATTCAATAAATGTGGCTAACTGTACAACATGAGATTTCTGATTTAAAGGGTTCTTCATACAAAAGATACAAACAAGAAAAGGATTTACCAGGAAAATGAGCCAGCCAGAGGGCAGAGAAATATTTTACCATCAGCATCTGCTCCCACACTTACGGAGACACATGACATTCCAGCAAATTCACTCATACTTATAAACATTTATGTGTTTTTTTTCCCCTCTCTACTTGTGTCCGTCTCCCTTTTCCCTACCTTCCTCTCTGCAGCTTTTTTTTTTTTTCTTACTGGCACGGCTGAAAAGCAGAGAAACAGAAGACTGGCGGAGGTAGAGATGAAGCAATGGACGGTGGGGGCTTTTTTATGACTGCATGGATCAAAGAGCTGGAGCCGAGAAATGAAACACACACTCACTCTCACACTCACACTCAGAGCCGACAGGAATTGGCTGGTAAATCTAAGTTCCTACTTAACGCAGGGTGCCTGTAAAAAAGGAAAAAAAAGAGGCGCAATATTGAAAAAGCCGATTGTTCACCTTCTTTACCCTTGGTGCCAGGCACTCTTAAGAGCCTGCTGCTTTCATATAAACTTGCCCAATGTGTGGCTTTTAACTCAACATCTGATTTGTTTGAAAAGTGCAATTACACGAGAGGAAAAGAGTGAAGGATTGGAAATGAGGAGTAGAAGGAAGGAAAAATAGAAAAACAGACCAATGGAGGACTAAAACACCACTAGAGAGAGGGTGAGACATGAAGCCAAAGACAGACTAGAGAGGCATTAGAGGTGTGTGAGCTAGAGGGTGCTTATTTAGTTATGTAAGGAGCAGGCCGAGTCCTCAATCCGCAGGCCTGTTTTTTTTTTAAATCCTCGGTATTTCCACTGTCAAGACCAACATGTGTTCAGCACATGGCCGACCAAAAACACAAGTGCCTCCCCATCCTCTCTCTTTTTTCCCCCCTCCGAGTACAGCATTCCGACACAAACTGGGTCATAGGCACAGTCCCACCATCTGTCAGAGATCGCTCGCCTTCGGTTTCACATTCCTCCACTGCGGAGACCCCCGCCGGTCTGCGCATATGTATGCACGCACACACGCAAACACACACACACACACACGCGCGCGCAGGCGCACACACACACGGGGGAGGATGAAGCTGACTTCTGTCAACAATCAGTCTAAATGGAGAGCGCAGTGGACAGCCTCGCCAGCAAACGTCGCGGGGGTTGTCTGTTCAGTCTTAGAAGCGCTCAATGTCCAAATCACAGCAAATGGAGGGGACCCAGTTGGTGTTTACGGAGCTGATGAACTCTCCGGCAACTGGCTGACATCAGCATCTAAATCCCAATTGAGACTGGAACAAGGGCGAGAACAAGCACTTGAAACCCCCGCTCACTATGAGACTAAAATATTGTAAAACTTCCAAATTGAATCAAGTAAATGAAGGTATTGATTTGGTAGTATAATCACAAAATGTATCAATTCCTATCTAATGAATTATTCCACAAACTTAATTTCCCTTTTTTATCTTCAATTCAATATTCTTGATATTTTAAAAATGAACTCTGTCTCTTCTGTACATATTAGAAGTCTCTCACTGATGTCATAAAGTACACCATAGACGAAGCTGAGAGGGTTTTCAGACCGAAGGAGAGTATGAGCCATGTTTTGGCAAAGGTTTTTGGAACTTACTGAGCGTATGAATGGAAAGCAGATTAGTAGATGATGATGTAGGGGTGGTTTCAGAAGTTTGGTAGTTTTTGGCAAATGTTTGTCAAATAATGTGTAAGGGCTTTTTTCTTTTTGCCAAAGCAAGATATATATACGTCTAAGTAGTTAACGTTATGGTGGTGTTGCAGTACCTGTCATTTCTTAGTTTGCTCGAGTCTGGTGCGTTTGTCTGTTGGTTTTGTTTTGTATGGGCTTATGTAAAACCTGTCACAATCAATTTTTTTTCTGCTAGGGTCTGCCGCCAGGTGCACTCTGGTGTAGGGCTGCAACTAACATTTATTTTCATTGTCAATTCATTTGTCGATTTTCTTTTTTGTTGAACAATTAATTCGTTGTTTGGTCTATGAAAATGATGGAAAATGTTAACCAATGTTTCCCAAAGCCCAATATCTTCAGTTTACTGTCATATAAGAGTGAAGAAACTAGAAAATATTCACATTTAAATAGGTGGGAGTAGGGAATTTGTACTTTATGAAAAACTTCTCAAACCAATGGATCGATTATCAAATAGTTGACAATTTAATAGTTGACAACTAATCGATTACCTTTGCAGCTCTACTCTAAACAGTCCAATCCCAGGACTTTAAGATAGTAGATGAGTGATTTTTGCATAAATATTACAATGTCATCCAATGGGTGATCTTTAACCAAGTACATGTACAGTAGGATACATATAATATAGTTATGCAAGATCATCTGGCAACCATGTGACACAAATGCACGTCACCATGGAGTGGGTGCAGGGATACTTCCAGGTATATTAAATACTGAAGAAGAGTTCTATTAGTATCCCGCTCCATTAATATTAAAACCAGAGTCAAAGCAACCCCCTCAGCAATAGGGTGCCGTTGCCTGAACGGTGCCTGAACAGAAATATATATATATATATATATGTATTTATAATGTATATAATATAAAAAACGTTTCAGTACTGAGCGCTACTCAGTAACTACTCACCATCCAGAAGACTGATCTTCCCCCCACACAGGCACACCAGCACATCCAGAAAGGCTCCTCTGGTCACCACGCACCGATTTTGTCTGAAAAGAGAGAAACAAACAAGTGTGTTTCTTTGAGTTAATTCATTTAACAAGTACCTTGGCTGATTAGTTGTACCGTGATCTAGCAAAGGACACTGAAGAAAGAACCTTGTAATAATCAAAGCTCCCTTTTATGAAGGAAGCTCCTTAAATGCTCCTAAACCTTTCATAAAAACTTAAAGATCCAAGATTGCAGTCTCCAGTCATTGATTTTTTCCATTAAGATTACAGACAAATATTTTCCTCAGAAACAGCCTCATGTCTTCCCGCAAATAGCTTTATTAGGTCATTGTACATTGGCAACTTAATGGATCTATTGGTTTTTAAGGATCTTTATGCTGGGGGGTGATCCCAAGGTCTGATGTCAGTTCCCCATCCTGATCAGACTTCTCGTTGGTGTTTTAAAGCTTCCTGTCTGATGGTTAAGCCAGTGCATTTATGAGCATGACAGTTCATTGTTGAAGTAAGATAACATTGTTTTAACTCATGCCACATTAATTAGCTTTTTCCAGAGCTTCATAAAAGTGTGTTTGTGTAGTGGGTCTTATGTTTGTATCTCTTGTAACAGAAGATTTTTTTGTGCGTAATTTAGTGAGCTCCCCTCAAATCAATTCCTCAACCTAGATGTAAGTTCAGGATCCAATTTAAAGTTTTTGTTCTGAATTTTAAAGCGTTGAGAGCGCAGGCATCTGTTTCTATCTTTGATTATTTAAATTGAGACTGGTAGGTTTGGTAATGGTGATTTCTCCCTTATAAATACAAAAACATATTCAAATGATGGCTGAGTGAGTCCAGCCTATGGGATTTTGTGTAGGTCATAATAGGTTTTTTCTCAATGTTAAAGTCAAGATCTCGCAAATGAAACTTGAGATCTCACAAAACAAAGTCAAGGTCTTGCAAAGGTGATTGTTACGGTATATGTTTTATTATTTTTTCCTGTTTTTTTCTCCATGTCAAAGTCAAGATCTCGCAAAAGTGTTTGCCCCCAGTACTTTTTTTTTGTAATTTTGTTGTGTTGTTTTACCCCCCCCCCCTTCCATGACACCTCAGGTGCTCTATAGAAAAGTTAAAAATATGACATAAAAATGTTGATCAACTAATGAAATAGAGGTTTCAGCATGATCGCTGTTAGTGAGTGCATGTGGCCATGATTGGACTCAATCATGGATTAGACTACCCAAACAAGAAGTTACTGTCATTACTGGGTCAACAGCTCGCAGGAGAAGAAGCTGAATAGGACAGAGATGGGTTTTTGTTTGTTTTCATTTGTGGTTAATCCTTGAAAGAATTTGGGACCATCACATGAGAAGCCCCCAGCTGTACGAACCTCAGATTTGATTTACTTACAGTTTACAGTACACGCATGTTAACATAACCTTTGTTATAACCCTTCCTCCCTATTCATAAATATACAATAATTTACTACTACTATAAAGCCCACGACTCTTTGGTTTCACTATAGTAAAGATTCAGAATTATTACCATTAAATTATTTGTGAAATGTTGAAATAATATGTGAATATCTCAAATATATGTACATCTGCCAATAACTGCCTATGGCGTGTGTGTACGTGGTGTGTGGGCAGCGCCCAGTGTGTGTTCAGTTCAGTGTGCGTTCAATCGAGGGTATGACCACAGTGCTGTGAAAGCCCAGTGTGTAAAAACAAGGGAGACAGTGTGTGAGCTTGACGTCACATTTTCATCACCCAGATATTGATAAGACACACGCTCAGGCACAAATTCTCTACACACTTTACACGCACACAACACATGTAATGGAGCATGGGAAAAGGGCTGAGGGAGTGTGTGTGTGCGTGCGTGTGTGTCTGAAGTAAGAACATACTTGGTCAGGGATGAGTCCTGTGAAGTGGGTTGAGTGTGCTCATGTGTGTATGAATGTGAGGTAACATTGTCACATGTAAGAAGCTACATCAGTGGATCTTGATCCAAACAATACAGTGGGGATGTTCTAAGAGGTTGGTACTGGGCCTTAAGTGCCACCACAAAGCCAAAGGCAACTGTAGGGAGTTACACGAGTGTCTTCAGTCATCGTTATATCGTTTACAGCCTCTTGGAGCCAGGAAAAGTCCAATATGACATAACATAGAGATGGTGTGAGGCCAAAACCCAACACTGACTCAGACCAGACGAACAATGCATTCCGTCCTTTTTGGATGGTGGCCGTTTCAAATTAGTGGTGTTCTGGAAGAGAGAGGTGGTTTCTTTTTCCAAAAACAGAGATCTTCAGACCTGTGTTGTCCTTAGATCTGGGCGCCGGGCTCTGTGATGCTGCATAATCAAACGGACAGACGGTGGGCGCGCTCTGGTGAGCAAGAATTCACCTCGTCATCTTAATAAAGGCTCATCGGTGTAACCAAGCGCAGCTAGCAGGGCTAGTGTTGCTAACCCGGTGACCCTGTGTTATCTGCCGTCGGCCGCGGTACAGAGGAAACTGGAGACCCAGGTCTGACCTCAGTCGGGCAGGAGGGGGCCGACACTAATCTGTGCCCCATCTTGAGGCCTCGATCTTGGGCAAGAGGGACAGAGGTAGAAGGTGGAGAGGGAGAGAGGGGGGGGGTCTGCGGATGGGACAGCAGGCGGTCGCTTTGAAATGGAAGCCTGGGCAGGACATGAGGCGGACACAGCCAGGGTGGGGATGAACGGGGAGACAAGGAGCTATTCTTCTGCTGAGCGAGTTGGAAGGGCGGGAGGGATGCTTATCTGTGCGTGTCTGTGTGTGTGTGTGTGTGTGTGTGTGTGTGTGTGAGTGAGTGAGTCTAGGATTACCGAGAGGCGAGCCACATGCGCTGACAGAGGCCTTCGGTGATGCCATTTCCTGCTGGCAGGGGTCTGTGTGAGTCAGTCTGGTAGGAGCGCAGCAAAAACAGCACCTGCATACACACAAATGCACACGCTCTTGAATGGATATGTACATGTGAGAACGATCCTCTATTACTATTTATACATAATCCAGTCGCAGTGACTGAAATGTTGCTGTGGTCACACACGAAAAAGTGAGGTATGGTCACAAACAAGAGAAAATCGAACCCAAAAGGCTTAAAGCAGCCTGAGTGAGTCCTATATACGAGTCTCTCCATAGTCGAAACAGTACATTCCTGTTTGAAAACATAATGTTGAGTCAAACAGCCAGAGACGTCTACACAGTAATCTTACCAACTGCGAGCCATTATGAATTACCATTTAACCAGTCAATAAACATGCAAACCCCAAGCCCCCCCATGCTAGACAACCATCCTTCCAGTCACTTGATTTCTGGCCCCTGTGGTGGAAATAATAGGATTCGTAAACACTAGCAGGAATTGTACAGTGTGTTATAGTGTTTTGAATTCTCAAGAAGGATGTTTCCCATTGAGGATCAAATCATTCTTTTCACTGTGGCTGATGTGACAGTGTGTGACTGAGCCAGTTTGTAGCAGGTGGACTGGTGGATGGGAATGTTCAGAGGCCAGGCTGGCTGACTGGCCGGCTGGCTGGCTGGGGTGTGTATTCTGGGCCTTGGTAAGTATACTCTTTAAGCCGGGGCCACGGCCACAGACCAGTAGGAAGCCATTCATTACGCAGTGCAGGGAAGGAAACGTGGGTAAAAACCAGGCCGACCACGTAGCACCAAGCCTGGCCACCGAGCCCTGGCCTGCCCCTGCTCTTCTCTTGCCTTCTCCACGTCCAGGCAACACCCACTGGCTCATACAAACAGCATCCACACCCCTGGGTGCTTCTTCCTCTCGCTGTCACTCTCTAAGGGCTTTTCCACCTACAAGGAGCCAGACCAAATGTAAAACCTTTCCAAGTGATTTCACTGTCCAAAAAAAGTGGTTTGAAAAGCTCAATCACACTTGAACTGGTCTCTGCAAATATTTGCTGATTTCCTTATTGACTACATTAAATCTTATGTGACCAAACCAAGAGTATTTCTCAGATTTCAATGTTTGGCAGATTTCCAGGTCGCGGCTCAGCTTTGTGGAATTGCTCACGTTTACCCAACTGTAACAATGATCTCTTGATGCATCTTGTGTTTGACAAGGGAGCAGTAAATGATTCAGGCAGGATCAACCTGTTTGTTTAATACAGCGCTACCACACTAGAATAATCTTGATTAACTGCGTTCAGTGTTGTTGGGCTGGTGACAAGTCAGGCAAGACGTGAAGGTTTTGGCATCTTCAACTTGCTGGTATAAATTCAAAAAGATGACATGTTATGTCTTATGTTTATCAAAGGTGGCCTTCAACGGTGCACTAATATTAGGCTGTACATTTTGACATCTGACGTGGCGTTAAAGTCATTTAACGTTTTTGAAGTGACATGGAAGTTTGTGGCTCTACTGAACTTTATTTTAGCTTACAGGCTGATGAAACTAACCAAGGAATGCTCTCTGTGGTTGTTAGAATGCTTTATGTTCGTTGCTTTTACATGCAGTTATAAAATCGGTCGACTGATTCAGAAGCAGTCGCAGATTAAAAGGTTGCAGCATCGGGGCCAGGACTGGTTCCGCTGTCATTCCTTTTCCATCTACTTTACAGCTACACCTCATCCACCGGGTTGGGAAGTCCCTGCATGGTAGGCTCAACCGGCTCAATCCAGCACGGCATGGAGAGAATCGGAATATTTATAGAAAATGCTGCCTCCCTGTTCCTCCTCCCAAAGTAAGAACAGAACTACACCCCATGTGGGAGGAGATGCTGGGTCTGGATCAAGCTCAAGCGAACACGGGACCATGAGACAGCAGCACAGAGACCTGGTGCAGGCTGAGCTTCCATTCAATTGGTAACAAATTATAATAAGGGTAATTAAATGACCGGGAATTCATGCATGACTCCATGCGTGAAAAAGCATTAATTTGTTAATGAATGCATCAATTATGGTATTTCAATCATCATGATTTTTGATTTATTAATGATGTTCATGTCTTCTTCATTTGTTAGTCTGTTAAAAAAAACAGAATTTTAGTGTTGTAATCAACATTATGTCTATAATAAAGTGCTAATCTGGTCCATCTTTAAAATTGATTACTAAAACATGATGAATCAACTGTGTGACCCCTCGAATAAAGCCAACCCTTCGGTCTATTTAGACATCAAATAACATTACACATTCAAATCATAAACTTGGACTTCATCAAGAAAGTTCAGGAGTACAGACTCTTCATTAATATCCTACTTGGGTGAGCAATGTTCTTAGGCATTACTGTTCAAAGGCCTTATGTTGTTGTGAACGAAGCAACTATAAAAAGCTGCAGTATGCTGTAATTTGTATAAATGTAGTGACCTCAATACGCACGATATACAAAGGCTCAGTCCTTGTCTCAGAGGCCGCGGGTTCACCTCCGACCTGCGGCCCTTTGCTGCATGTCATCCCCCTCTTCCTCCCACTGTCCTGACTTCATCTGCCTTTTCAATAAAGGAAATAAAAGTTTCAAAAAAACTAATAAAAAATGAATAAATCAGAAATCATGATTGTAAAACCTTAATTGATGAGTTAACGTATTTTTCCTGCAAAATGTCATGTACGAGATACTATTAATCCCTGTACATAACTGAAAGTTTATCAAGTACAACATGAATGAATTCATAATATTGCATAAAGTGTTTCCATTTCATTCCAAATTGGGGACCCAATGTACTAGTGGTCAGCCATGTGGTACCTTAAGCATCACGTTCAATGACATGTATTTTTTTAATTTTCAAATAGACATGAAAAAGAAAGCTATACTAAATACTATTTAGCTGTAAACCTTTGTGACCAGCTTAAAAATGGACACATTAAGACATTTAAAACACGGTAATGTAAGTGTTAAAGACCAACTTAGTACTTACTGTTTGAAATAAATAAGGTAGGTTCTTTTGTATTTAAAATCTTGAGCAAAATGCCATATTATGTACATTTTATGGGGACTCAGTGTCTAATGTTTGCCATTAAATAAATAAATAAATTGCCAATTTGCCATTTATTTAACTTTGAAGCAGCATAAGTTGCTCATATCTGGCTCCTCTATATGCTCCACTGTGTTCACTAGTTAACTGCTAACTTTGCTATCTGCTGGGCAGGTTTTAAAGTTAAAGTGATAGTAAAGTTTAGACAGCTGCCTTTCCTATTAGATTGCTAGCTAATTTGATCCATTATTAAAATAAAGATATTGATTAGTGAAGCTCTAATTCCCTCATATCCTTTCTACTTTACGACCATAGCTCGGGGTTGCAACTTCAAGGAGAAAAAAAGACTTGCTGTGGCGGCTCTAAATATGAAAAATATCAAAACCTATTTGTACGCCTTGTTTTCTAGTGGCGTTCAACTCCTTGTGTGTGTGCGTTTCTTTCCCTGTGTGAGTGTGTGTCGCAACAAGCCTTGCTCCTCTTTTGGGCCCGGTAAAAATAGTGGTGGTGGATATGAGGTCCCTTCAGACTCTGTTATCAGCCTGCCCTGCCGTCCCTCCCACTGCCGCAACCACAGACTGACCACACGCTGCACTGAGTAACTTTACACACACACACACACACACACACACACACACACACACACACTTACAGACACACACAGCAAGTGCAAATAATTGCACACCAATTCATGGCTCAGTCCGGTAAAACACATGTACAAAGAAACATAAATCGGCTTTCACATAAAACCAGATAGAGGTTAGACAAAGTGTGGACGCACCCAATTAGGCAAAAAGAGATCCCAATAAAGACGGGCTAAATATAAAAAGAAATAAACACAATCTCTCACTCTATATAGCCGTATTCTTACACAAACGAAGCTTACATATGCCCTCCAGACACCAAGTCACACTCCCTCACATATGCATACACACATGGGAGTGACAACCGAGTAATTTAGTGGCGTGTGTACGTCTGTGTGTGCATGCAAGAACTCTGCTACTACATCTTTGTGTAAAAGTAACAGCATTGTATCTAAACTGGCCCCGAGGGAGCCGTTCGTTATTTCCATTATGTCCTGTGACGCCTATATGTTTGTGTACAGGCAGCTCGAGCTGTGTATATGTAAGTGTGTGTGGACGAGGGAGAATCAGTGGCCCGTTGCCATCACTCGTGCTCGTGTCTCCTAAAGCAGTAAAACTTGAGCAACTCCAACAACACAGCTAACCCCAGAGGTCGGTTCACTTTTGGTTTCTTCCCAATGAAAGAGCCTTTGTACTCTTTCGTTTCTTACGTTCAACAACAAATAGGTCTTCGTAGTTCTCTTTATAGTGTTGACCACGTAGACTCAATTACACGGTCTGAATTAAGCCATCTACTCTGAGAAAAAGTGTTACCACTAGCGCCCGAGTGATAAAGGATTTTTAAAGCCAATACCAATACAAATTTTGAAATTTATTATTTTTTAATACAAAAATGTGATGTACCGATATATCGGCCGATGCGCATTTTCTAAGAAAAAAATCCAGAATCGTGTAACAAAACATAAATAGATTTTACTACCATTAGTTATTTGTAGTTATTTATGAGTTCTCACTATAACAATGTTATAATTTGATTTATTGTCACAACAGAACAGAGGAACATCAAAATATATGAAAGTTCTGATAAATATAATGAATAAAATTACAAACTTAAAATATGAAACCCTTGAACAAAGTCATTTGAACAAAGCCACATAATAAAAAAAATAATTAAGATTGTTGCCAACAGGGACGTTGTAGAGCGTCCTCTGGTGGACAGACTATGCAACGCCATCACTCATAACCTGGTATTTAATTTTTTTTTTAATCGGCCATCATAAATGCCGATATCGATGGTTTGGGAAATGCCTTATATCGGATGATAATATCGGTCCGCCGATATATAGGTCTGGCTCTAGTTACCACAATGAAAAATGGCTTGTATGTTTAAACAACAAAATAAAATTATGCTAAATTATTTTACTTCCAGGGTCACTCTAAAATTTATTTTTTAAACAGGTCTAGTTCATAATAATATATCATTTTTTAAAGATTTAAAGTGTAGGATGTGAACAATATATACCTTTCCTAATATGTAATTAAATAATCATCTTTTTTTCTTCCTATTCTTGACATTAAGAGCTAAGGAAAAAAGTCTTTATGTGACTACAACAGTCTGCAGGCCAGCTGATGCTGCAGATGATCTGTTCCTTAAAATCTACAAAAAATACATTCTTGACCTCAGAAATAGTAATACAACACAACAATTCTACTCTCTAGCTGTTGTGTAAGCTAGTCAGAAGACGTTGAGTTAAGATTATTATTACATTTGTTAAAGTCAGGCTCTTAAATTGGGGGTCTTTGACTCCCTAAAGGACTTTGTAGAGAAATTGCAGGTCAGTGAAATTTGGTGGCGCAAGAACTTTTACTCAATATAATACAGAAAGCGGCCACAGTAATGTTCAAATGCAACTAAGTGTAGGCAGTGAGAAAGACTTGTATACATAGAGTGTCCAACCCTAAAGTTGTGTTACTGTAAATCCATGTCCGTAAACACAGCCGAGTGTCCGACACCAGTTTCAAACACCTGGGACTCCCTCTGGATTAAACACTTCTCATGTCATGAAAAGCAAGCTAGCTGTGTTTTTAGGCCCACACATTCTTTCACTGGTTCAACCCTGAGGGTTTTCTCAGAAAGCCAAGGCAGACCACTGGCCAAAGGCAGCCGTCGTTAGAGCAGACCAGAAGAAAATTATTGGAAGAGAGCAGGGAACAAGGCATTTGGGGAAAACAACACGGACATCACTGCTGCCAGAGGAAAGGAGACTGCGATGCTCTTAAATCTCAAGCCTCCTTCTCCTCAGTCTCAGTCTCCTTAAGCCTCTGTTTTGGAAATACACAAAGGATTAAATCTGTTGAGTTGGCCCTTCTCAAACCACCACAGGCCGCAGCGTTAATACTTCTGGCCTTTACCAGGCGTTGTGGGCCAGGGCTGTTGCTGGCGTGTGTCAAGAGCAACGTGCGTTGTCGGGTTGGGTAAGTGCCGGCCTGTCCGATGGGCTTGTTAAGCTTGATTCTGGTTTTGTCAACAGAGGTTTGGGGCACGCCGGAGCGATTGAAGTGATTCCAGTGTGCTTTAAGATGCTTTATCAAAGACAAGGGCCTTGCTCAGGCAATCTAGAGTTGTTATTATTAACCTCAGTTTCATGGAGGATATACAGTAATAAGTGTCTTCTTGCCAAATGTTGTCATAAGACTTTTCACTCTAGTAAAACACTGCAAGGTCTGTAAAGGTCTGGCCATATCAGCATTTAAAACCGACAATAAATTGAGAAATGTTTTCATTCCAAATGATTCTCTTTGATCAGCACATTTGTCTGTGGGGCACAGTAAACCTACAAGGTTCCTTCACGTCAAGCCTGTTAGCCGAGTTGTACTATCCCTTCACTTTTAATGAATTGTGCTCTGGTAGAATACAAACTGCTAGCCACACAGTAGAGAACTGGGCTCTTGAGTAAACTATTTGAAATGATTGTCATGCAAGCTTGCAAACTGACAATTTCTGCAGATGTCAGTTAAATTACAGTAGGCAAGCTAGCAAGCTACGAGAACTACTGTGACTGGCTGGCTACCATGTTAGCGGTTAGCTCTCCGGCTACAGTGGTTCACCCTATTTGTCCATTTTTGGCCCACGATTCGATACATACATAATACAATTTTTTATCTACCACATGGCATTGTTTTTGTCATTGATTACACCCCACTTTGGAACAGTTATACAACAGATACCTTATGTATTGACATTGATGGATTTCAATATTGTTTGATCCAACCCCAAAGATATATTTGTACCTTAAAATAATGTTTCCAAAATTGTTTCAGTGGTTCATTAACTCGCCGGAATGAGATATACGAATAATGGTAATGGTAACAGTAATAGACTGCTTCCAACCTATAGGGGGACCAAAGAGGAAAAGAGCATAGTGCCTACTGTAAAGGTGCTGGTTGACAAGTAGCTAATGCTAATGTAATTCTTAGTAGGTAACATAAGATTACGACATTGTTGAACACGTTCAGTTATCTTGAGTATGATTGTTTTGACCACGGTTAACAACTCTGGGCTAACCCACAAATTCATCAGTAACGTTAAATGTGTAGATAGACAACTATTCTAATGGTAATTAAGCTAGCTAGCCTGTCTGTCTGCCTCAGTCTCCAGTGAGTTAACAAAAGAAAAATCTAAATCCCATCAGTATTTGGTGTTACTGCCCTTTTGCCTTCAAACCAGCATCGATTCTTGTAGGCACACTCGCAAAAGGTCGGGCAATGATCGTAGACGCAGTGGTCAGCCAAGGAGACTTAGTGCAGCAGATGAAAAACACATCAAACTTATTTCCCTTCAAAATCGGAAGATGTCCAGCAGGGATATCAGCTCAGATCTGGCAGGAACCAGTGGGACCAGGAACACCCATCTACTGTCAGGAGAAGTCTGGCCAGAAGTTGTCTTCATGGAAGAGTTGCAGCCAAAAAGCCATCCCTCTGACATATAAACAAGGCCACGCGAGGCCACTATGCACAAAAACATAGTCGTAGGAGTGACGGCTTTTTGGCTGCAACTCCTCCATGAAGTTCACTTCACTTTGCCAATCCCTGGTTGGACCAGGCCTTTGCTAGAGCCAGCAGGCGGTAACCATCACTGCTGAGGTTTACAGACTCGTACACCATAGCATATGCCTGAATACTGCTTTGTTTGACCCGTTTTTTTTTCAAATTTGCTAGCATGAAATACCATAAATAACCGAAAATCTAAATCGTACAAAAAGCTTCATCCATACAACTTAAATTCCTATCCTCAAGGATGTAGAATAAGTGCAAGATTTAGGAGAATGGATGGAAACGTTTTTTTTCTTTTCTGGTTATCAGACTGCTTCACTGTGTGTGTGTGAGAAAGTCAGCAGAGTGGTACAGCCTGCCTCAGTAGCTGGGATGGTTCCCAGCTCCACACTTGGCCCACTAACAGTTGTTCTCCGACAATAACAGAGGAAGTCATTTCTCCTCGAGCAATAACATCTGCTACCTGTTACATGCGAACACACACAAGGAAGTATGTTAATCTACATTAGGAACCTCCCAAGGCTAAACACGATGTCCTCACCATCTCAGCATTAACTCACCACACACACAAACATTCATACATTCAGGCACACACACTCTTTTGAAGTCTAAACATCTCAGCTTCCCATCTTACACGTGAGAGCAGAATGTTTTACATACACACACAAAGGCGCGCGCACATGTACACACAGCCGCTATCTCTTCTATCAGTGTTTCTGTGTGTGTGATGCTCCCCTCCACACGTCCATTGCAGGCTTCTATCTCTGCTTTACTATGTTTAGACCACTTCACCTGCAACTATACAGCTCCTGCTATGACAGTCCTACCAACCCCCCCAACCTCCCATATCTAGACACTCCTTACATATCTGCCTCCTTCATCTCGATAATGCCCCCACCTACCTACACACATGGTTACAGATGGCCCCAACAGATATATACAACCCTAACACGACTACATTAAGTCTGAAAACCCCTTGGATCCAATGTTTTGATTGTATTTACATACCGTTAGTTGGTCCGGTAAAAACGTGGGTCTTTTCATTCATTTTTGAATGAGGGTAGTGCGTTAAGGCGTTCTAACAGATTCACTTTTGGAGAAGAGCAACCCAACGTCCCCCTGTGCTGGCAAATCGGGTAACTGGCTATCTGACATGCCAGTGCATTTGGAGGCAGTAGGAGAGTCCTGTGCAGTAAAGAGAAAGATCACTGCCACAAGAAAGTTTTAAAACACTATGGGCCCTATCATGCACCCGGTGTAGTGCAGCACAAAGCCAGACACCAGGGTCTGTGTTATTTTAAGAGCGTCCAGCACCCACGTTGTTTAAATAGCAAAAGCTTCTGCGCCCATCTGCGCGCCCATGGGAGTGCTAATCTTACAGGGAGGTGTGTCTAGGTGCATTCTAGGCGTGTTGCTTTCTTGAGGCAGCGGGAAGTGATCGCGCCATTAACAAACAACAACCTGGTCTACAGTCAATAGTGCAGCATTTTGTTAGTATTAACAGCGCATTACTAAAATGTGCCTAGGCTCACTAGGTGCACACATGCTTGTGCTCACACACACACACACACACACACAGGAAAGCGCAGATACACACAAACATGCTAAAGATTACATATAAAAAAATCACGGTAAAATCTGCCATCATAATAACAATGTGTCAAGGTCAAATGGACCCGTCTGTTAAAAGGAATGGAAGATGACAATCTGGTTTATTGCATGTTACGCCCAAAACAGACCTATGACTTAATGAAGACACTAAGTACAAGCCTTTTTTCCACCATCAAACTAGCAGGAGTGGACTTGGATGCGCCCGAAACGCACCTGCACCATGTGCTTCACGCCGTGCGCTTAGATCGTTGTTGACAAAACCCAAGCACTTAAAGGGGCACTATGCAGTTTTGGCAATGTTTTTGCTGTTTTCTCGCGGGTAACCCCATAGAGCTCCCCCTACTGCCTCTGAATAGGTATTTGGCAGCTCCGATGTTTCCTTGTGCCTGACCCCTTCCTCGGTCTGCTTTCCTAGCTTTCTGCTTCTTTTTTGCTGGCTCAACCATGAGGTTAGTGTGGAAAACTTCATTGCTACCTTGTTGGCCAGTTCCTGAATGGGGTTCTGTGTATGTGCGGTGCCGTGAAGCAATTCGTTATATCGTGAGAGCTGATATCACGCCATACTTTCTGACACTGAGGCGGCCCAAAGTCGCAAGGGTGGTTTTTCCGCTCACAGGCGCTAGGGGAAAGAGAGACAAACACCATTCAACTCGAAAGAGGTCACATAACCATTACAATGACTCCAAAGCTGTTCAGTTAAGTAAATAAGTTAATAAATAATAGATACAACAATAAGTTAGTAAATTAAGCTATAAAAACTTAAGTTAAGTCCAACGCTGACTGTTTCCTGCAACAAGCTCCAGAACAAAGAACAGTCCCTCCGTCTCTTTTCTTTTTCTCTGTGAAATGAAACTGCCTTCAAATGCGGTCGAAAATGTCGAGATCCATAAACACCTTCGCGGAAAACAATAATTGTGAAATATATGTATGTGTTTGTATGTGACACTGCCACCACCGCACCACCACAACCCTGCGGGGAATCTTTGGATCGCTTTGTTTGGTCTGAACGCACCGGTACACCGTCATGGTGAAATTCCATGCTTTTCAGAAAAAGATGAAACAGAAAGGTATAAGTTTGTGCCCCACTAGAGGTTTTCCATTATACCACAGTATCATGCTATTTCTTATATGGTGCAGCAGAAGAGGTGTTTTCATCAGGTGAAGCTGCACACAGTGTGTGAGGTAAGAGGGGCTGGCATGTTTCTGGTAGAAGGAAATGAAATGGCCAAGGAAGGGCTGCAGAATAAGCTGTGCTTTAACCCAAATAGACATGTTTGTGTCAGTGTGGGTGCGACATACTCGACATCTTACCTCTCTCTTCTGGAAGAAGTGTGAATTAGTGAAGAGAAGAGCTAGAAACAGGGCTTAAAATTGGCACATGTAAAACTGCCAAATGGGCCTCCTACCTCATGTGTGCATTTACATTTATACAAGTTGCAAACTACAACGATTATTTAAAGGATGTGCTTGAATATTTAACAGCACCACTCCTGTCCTGAGAGTGGGGATGTGTGTTGTTTTTAATTCTAATGGCGGGGGTTTGCTTGTACTACTACAGGCGTATACAATTTGCTGTGTACAAAGTGACAAGAAAACAGGTAGCTGATGATGCAGTACACACATGACAGGACTCGGAAATGGTGAGGATGAGACACAAAGAACAAAAGACAGGACAAAGAAGCTACTTCATGATAAAAGATTCACTACATAGGACTAAATTACACAGGGGCAGCACACAATGTGATCTCGCCCTTTGTATGGGAATGGGAGAGGCACAAATAAACAGGCATTAGCAGAAGAAGAAACAGACAGGAAGAAAATATGCTATAAGACATTTAAAAAAGGACAGGCAAGAAGCAGAGAAACACAGAGACAGAGGAGAAATATATAGAGATGGAGCTGAAGACAGATCTGGGGAAGCTCCACACATGGCGCCCGTGAAAGGAAAGCAAACTGAAATCCACTCTCCTCCTGAAATCTCTTCTAAGCCTTTAAGAGGCCCACCTCCCCTCCTCCTCATCCTTCTTGTCATCCTTTGCCTTCATCCCACAGCAGACCTCCCTGCACTCCAGACCACTATCAAACCATAAGTAATATACCGTAGAGTTTCCAGTCTTTGTGTTGACCCTTCAGCCCGGTTCTTACCGCTCCACACCCCCTGCTCCCAAACCGACCCCATCAGTGGTGTTCAATAAAAGGCTGGGGAAACTCCCACCCCCTTTTTCTTCTGCATGTGTTGATATTACCGGCAGACTGTTTGGTTGTGTTTGTCAGAGTGTGATGACAGAACTAAACACTGGTATTTACCCTGCGATAACCGCCTTGTCTGGACAGGCTCTGGGTGGAAACTGGGTGTGTGGGACAACAGACTCTGTGTGTGTGTGTGTGTGTGTGTGTGTGTGTGTGTGTGTGTGTGTGTGTGTGTGTGTGTGTGTGTGTGTGTGTGTGTGTGTCGAGGCTCGATGCTCCATATCTATCATCTCTGTGTGGGTGTGCAAATACACATGTTTTGATAACCGCTTTGGTAATTGCATTTTTATGTCTTGTCTTTGTTGAAGTAAAACCTCTCCCGTCCAGCTGTGAAGAGGTTCGTGTTTCAACTTGAATTAAAAGGACAATAAACTCATTAATAAACTGAGGACATTCAATCCTAAGAATGGTTGGAACTGCAAATACAGTACAAGGCTGCTTTGATTAGTTTAAGATGGGATGTGTTTATAAAAACCAAGTGATGCATTACATACAGGAGTGTGTAATAACATAATGTGACATGCGGCTCTTCATATTTTAATAGCTACACAAGTTCAAGACCGTACACCCAGTTTGTTTTCTAGGGATAAGGATCCATGACATGGTGCTCTTTGGATGCTTTTATATAGGCCTTAGTGGTCCCTTAATACTGTATCTGAAGTCTCTTTTATATAGACCTTAGTGGTCCCTTAATACTGTATCTGAAGTCTCTTTTATATAGACCTTAGTGGTCCCCTAATACTGTATCTGAAGTCTCTTTTATATAGACCTTAGTGGTCCCTTAATACTGTATCTGAAGTCTCTTTATATAGACCTTAGTGGTTGCTAATACTGTATCTGAAGTCTCTTTATATAGACCTTAGTGGTCCCTAATACTGTATCGGAAGTCTCTTTTATATAGACCTTAGTGGTCCCCTAATACTGTATCTGAAGTCTCTTTTATATAGACCTTAGTGGTCCCTTAATACTGTATCTGAAGTCTCTTTTATATAGACCTTAGTGGTTCCCTAATACTGTATCTGAAGTCTCTTTTATATAGACCTTAGTGGTTCCCTAATACTGTATCTGAAGTCCAGATTGGTCCACCTGAGCTTTCATGGACGATGTGCAGGGCTCGGTTTACACCTATTGCCATTTCTAGCTACTGGGGGCCATAGGCAGGCAGGGGAAACGCATATTAATGTTAAAAAAAACTTTTAGTGAAATTTTCATGCCATTGAAACTTTACGGGGATACTTTGCCAATATTCTCACCAACTTTGTGTCATAATAATGTTGGTAGTATGTAAAAATGAACCATGTTAAAATGCCCTCCACCTCACCAGTGCCAAGATCTCCCTTCTCACAGACCAGCAGAAAACGCTGAAAAACTGTATGACCAGTACGATCACTAAAGGACCACTACACCAGGTACACCTGCAACGTCGTACAATTCAATGCAACAGCCCTGCCATGAAGTCGGCCTTTACAAAGTGTATGCCTATACTCAGTTTTTGCTGACATTGCAATGAATACAAGAATTAAATGTTTATTGTTGACGTCATTAATAAAGAGGTATTTTTGTCCTTCTTATTTACATACATGAGGTTTGCAGAATATTAGAATGACCTCTGATCTCTACTCTCTAGTAGAATGCAGACCAGTACAACACCATTGCTAACTACGACTGACAAACAACATCCTGTTAGGATATCCCCGATGAAAATATTCTGTCTGACCTCATTGAAATAAAAAAGGTGGGACAAAAAGTTAGAAGCTACTTTACGTATGATCTGGTTCAACAACTTTACACTCGAGAAGGCCAAATGAAGCTTTGTGAACCAGTGTCTTCATTTTCTGAGCCCACTAGATGGCGCTCTTGGTTTTAAGAGAAAGGCCTAAGGCGTTGCAATTCAGTGTATTCTCAACCAATTGTTGAACAGAGAGCACCATCTAGTGGACTCAGAAAATAAACACACTGGTTCACAAAGCTTCATTTGGCCATCACTACTTCACACAACCTCACCAAATTCCCAGAGAGTTTAACTAAAACCACTCTGCAACTAATGATAATCTTTACTACGTTTCATTATCTTAATCTGTCAATGAATTTAGCAATAAATCAATTAATCTTTTAGTCTAAATACAATTTTCTTTTGAAAAATGGCCATTGCGAGTACCCGGTTGAAGGTGGTCTTCTCAAACCAAAAATATTCTATTGACCATGATACAAAACAGCAAAAAGCAACAAATCCTTACATTTGAGAAGCTATGTGTGTGTGTGTTCAACATACTTTAGAATCCTACAGTGACAATCAGGGTTTGATTCCCCCTGAGCCACTCATAACTAAATAAACCCTTGTGGTCCTTTAAAGGACTTGTGATTACAGCCCCCAAAGAAATGTTATGGCATATGTTATGTATATACGAGTATACTGGTTTACGTTGATGTGTGCGTGGGTTCAGACCTGCAGCAGAGTCCCGTGGATGTGGTTGTGTTGGATTGTGGGTCCGGGCGCTGCAGGGACCTCCTGCAGTAATGTGGTGACGGTGGATGGGACCTGGGTGACCAGCACAAAGGGGACGAGGGCCCGAGCCGCCATTTCTCTGGTCCGATACACCGCTGAGTGGCCGCACCTGCAGAGAACACACACACACGCACACGCACACGCACACACACACACACACACACACACACACACACAGCATTAGTTTCATGGAAAATTGCGTTATCATAATCTTTTAGTGTTGTGTTATGTAACGTTGCATATTTGAGATAATGGAGAAAGTTATGTAATGTTTCTAATTTTCAGACGTCATGTGTTGTTTTAACTGTTGGGTTTAATTATTTCACAGCTGTAACTGTTATGAAAAATAACTTTACTGAGTGTTTAAAATGACTGTGTGTTATTATTATTATTATTATTATTATTATTATTATTATGTTGTTCTCCAGCCAGATTATGTAATGGACAAATGACAAATTGACTAATTTTGTTTGGAAAGTTCGGCGCTATTTTTATGCGTACATTATGTAACATCTCCATCTTCCTCCCTCTTGATGTCCCTCTCTCCTATGCAAAGGCAAAAGATCAGAACCTAAACAGCTCCCAGGCCAGCAGATGGCCGACAAACTCAATTAAAAAAAAAAAAATCCAAAAATCCATCTATTAAGGAAATGATCTTTTCCATGTTGGCTTTGCCCACAGATATCGCTCTCCTTCTATTTCCTTCTCACATACAAACACACAGGGCAGTTTACAGTATCCACCGGTGATGGAGAATGTGGCCAGTTACCCTGAGTGCAGGCTAAAATTAACCTTGTTTACAAGCCGATAGTCTTTCCTTATCCAATGTCATAACACTGCCATAGCTGACGCGAGGGAAGGACATGACCAAGACGTGAATGAGATGAGATGAGAGGAGGGGAGGGGAGAGACAGATCTAAAGGGTCCGAAAATGAGCTATGCTGCATTCACGTGGCGTTGGAAAACTGACCTCTCAACCGGGGAAAAATGAATGTGAATCAAGTCGGAACAGCTCAGAAAGTCTGACTTGGCGAGTTGCTGTCATATTATGTAGTAAAATGGCAGACTAAAGTAAATGTCGGGTTCATGGAAAGAACGTTTTTTTTTAGTTTTACATATCAATGTGTTTCTCACGTATAATTTGTGATACGGTATTTGGTTGTACCTAAAGGTAGTGCTTAAATGCGTGGCAAAATTCCACAGTACTAATAATAGGTTCATTTTCACATTCACAACAGAACACAAACACATATGGACCCAACATATTTAAAAAAATGCAAGTTAAAACGGTTTTGTGTGGCAGGGCACCTTTAAGTGAGCTACAAGAACATTACTTGGGAAGAAAACTGGCCGTTGTTGATTTATTTGTTTCATTCTACTCATTCCACATCTAATTTGGCTGCCTATGAGAATCCCACATCACCAAGGAATGCAGGGGAAAACCACTTAAAGAACAGATGCTGCCACATATTGATGCCCAACATAATGCTTATGTGGCCTTTAGGCTATGTACAGCACGAAATAACATTCTGTACAGATAAGGAATATATACTGTCTGGAAGTCTCAATTTAGTGCAACAAATGTATTCAATGAGCTCTAAATACATATATACATACTGTGCAGTCACATGGGGTCACAGTCAAGCATACACTTACGTATAATACATGCATACGGGGTCAAGGAGGACAAGGTCTGGGATGGCATTACAGCTGGCTGTGGAGGCCAAACAAGCAGCTCAGCTCCAGAGAAACTCGGATCCATCACTTCAACGGTATGCAGAGATAAAAAGGAAGCTTGCTTTTTTGATTTTGGTATGAGAGAGGGTGTGTTATGTCACGTTAGTAGACTCAAACATACGGCTGCGTACAATCTGGGCGAGGAATAGAAACTGCAAAGCCCGAACTGCAAAATTATTTTTTCATTTTCTGTATGCACAGAACATTTTCTGTCGACAGATCCACTCCTGTCAAAGACGGGAAAAGACACGAGACTTCGAAACTGTATGGACTTCAACAAAGAAAGGACAGTTTGGAGCATCAAGTCAACTGTCAACAAATGCTCCTCCACCTGCTGTGAGCATGGCTCTCACACACACACACACACACACACACACACACAGAGAAACACACACACACACACACACACACACAACCCAAGACCCTATATCAAACACGGACAACAGTTTGCATTCCTGAGCTCCACAAACCCCTACATGTGAATGTATGAGCGCGCACACACACACACACACACACACACACACACAGACACACACACACACACACACACAGACACACACACACACACACGGCCTAAATCTATAAATACATTCTTTACTTTCCACCCCTCCCAGCCCCCATTTGGGCCCATATGTTAACTATCTGTGCTAATTTGTCCCATTGAAACACTTTTGCAAAAGGAAATGACAGTTTGGAAGGGTGTAATTTTAGAAACAGGGCCGTCCCCTGTGGGGGTCAGAGGCATACTGCTGACTGGCATGGAGCGAGTCATCTGGGCCTCATTTTGCAGAACTGGGAGAATAATTTCCACCACAGAGACTCTAGCATGTTCCCTAAACAAGTCCAAGCAACAAAAGTCTGTCACCGAAGACGAAGGGAAGTGGTGACATCATTAAAATAATTTTGTTTCTTTTACACTTTCTCTTTTTTTCTTGGACACGATGTAGCTGTCTAAACACAGTCATTCTTTCACTCTGTCTGACTTTTAAATGTTTTTTTTACTTATAAAACAAACACCATCTGTAGAATTTGAATGGATGTTTTGTTGAATTGTCTTTGGCGCCCACAGTGGCAGTATAAAAAAAGACTGCGGCAAGATGCATTTGTATTTCTTCACCTGACAAGTATCCCGCCCAAAATGTATGAGAGCGTACACATCCAACATAATACAAAATGAATATGTAGGGCAGTAAAGTACAGTACTTGAGTAAATGTACTTAGTAACCTTTGAGCACTGCTGTAATTCCATTAAAAAAGTACGCACATAGGGATTTTGAGTGTGTAAAAAGCTGTACACAAACAAGTTGCCGCTTTGCGGTAGTAACTTCTTTCACAGTCTCTTGAATAAAACATAAATACAACTTTAGGGCTACAATACCTTAAAATGAATAACAAAAAAGCATCTACAAAGTAATAATACCGCACCAAATGTGACCTACTGTTAGTAGTTCTAAATGTTGGTGGGCCCATATTGCCAGACAAGGTACTTTATCAGTTTACATTTGGAAATTTGATCGTGGAACAAAAAGTTTTACTGTCCACAGTTCATGCCAAACCAACAAGATGACAATAACATGAGCACTGAGGGGAAATATACAGCATCTATGTTGGGAAGGAAATGGCCCTTTTATGAAGTCTGACTTGGTTTATTTACTGTGCCCTTTCAAAAGAAATGAGATACGCGTCGGTGAGGACGAGAAAGTAAGGGAGTGAGGCAGGGAGGGCGAGGAGAGATTCCCGTGCTGGATATCACAAGAGATAAATCACCAGCTCAAGACTCTGAGGCTTTAGCATGAAGACAGAAAGAGAATGAAGAAGAGGGAAAAAAGAAGCTGAAAGAGAGACATTGGAAGACGAACTTGACGTCAAGGGCTGGATTGAGGCAGTCGTCAATTATATGTAACATAAATGTGTCCGCTGGTTATCATCCTCCCGCCTCTTTGTCGTCATCCTCATCAATCTCGTCATTCCTAGACTTCGTCATAAACCAGACAGGTGTGACGCATGCAAAGGCCAGGCAGCAAAAAGGAATTTCAAAAATCGTGCAGAGTTTTTTGAGGGTAGATAGATAAATATGGCATGTGGTGTGATGGACGGGTAAAGGGGAAGAATTGTTAGGCAGGTTGCTCCGTCCTGTCAACAGAAGAGGAGCTAAGCTTCATCTGATCCCTGACGGGTGGCGGGTCAGATCATGTGACGAGAGGGAAGAAGAGGACGGGGGGGGGGGGGGGGGGGGGGGGGGGGGGGGGGGGGGACAGCCGTCGAACTCATGCAAGCACGTCCGCACACGCCTGGGGAAGAAGAGTCGGGGGGGATGGGGAGCCTTGGTGAAGAGAAACACGGCTGGAGCCAAAGAAGTTAGAGCCGGGCTATATTTAACATTTTCAACATGTGGGCTTCATTTGGGTGGATGTGTGTGCAGCATACCTTCTCGGACAGCCAGCAAGTCAGTACTCAAGCTATCGGAGAGTTTACTGCACCCACAATAGATGGGCTCTTAAAGGAGTTACTTACAGATTCCACTAAACAACTGATTCACTCAAATAAAAAAAACTGTCTGGTAAATCTGTCCGTTTGAAACGAGGAGTAACTGATTTTGAAGAACACAGGGTTTCTTTTGGAAACGTTGCACATTCACAGCTCCAAATGGTCCGTGTTTAAAGGCCCCCCCGTGATCCCACTTTCCTTTCCATTTGTCACTTTCGGACCGGTCTGTTAATAAGGCAAACAGGATGAACGTGTGGTGTCTCACTAAGAGGGGAGCTGTCTAGCCAAATTTTGGGATTAAGGAAAATAAGAAAAAAGGACCCCAGTTTAAAAAAAACAGCATCATGAACAACAGTTAAATATGGATATTATTAGAGCATCATTCTATTGGGAAGCTTTACAAAACACTGATGATGACTGTTTATATAGATTTTGTTTTTATGTCTTTACATTTGAGAAGGGGAAAACAGCTGTGGTTAAAGTAACAGCAAGTTTGCCGGTGCGGCATAATGTCATGTCCGTTACCCAAAACTAGGCAAATTCTTTTGTGAGATTAAAATAAACAGGACTATAACCGTTAGTTATTTTAAAGTGTCCATATTATGCTCATTTCAGGTTCCTAATTTTATTTTGAAGTTATACATTTATACGTTTCATTTTCAAAAAACACCATATTTTTGTTGTGCTGCACATTGCTTCAGATCCTCTTTTAACCCTGTGTGTTTTAGTCTCTGCTTTAACTACAGAGTGAGAAATCTCACTTCTATACTATCTTTGTTGGGAGCTGCACATACTCAGTAGCAAGGTAAGATCCCATCAGCTAGATTACTCTTTCTCCAACTTTGGTCACTACAAGGCAGGATCAGCTGGGGGACTTCTTCTAGACAAGGGCCACTTTTAGAATACCTGCACAACAGGGACAGGAAGTAGTTCTTTTGGAAGTTAGGGTGAATTAGTGTGTATTGTAGCAGTGTTTTGCCATTGAGAACGAGCTAGCATGATACGGTCAGCCACCTTGTCTCGGCTAATGACTTAGAAAGCCGTGCAAATGTTGACCGGCTCACACCGGTAGGATACATTCAGAAACCTGCATCTCACTCAAAACATAGTGGACATTTTTTTCCCCAAGTTTGTATGCATGTGGAAGCACCAGAGACATGAAATAACACCCTGAATCCTAGAAAAAGTGATTATTTCTTTAGGGGGGAAGGAGGTGTTAAAGGATAGCTTCACATTTTCTCAAGTCCTTCTTAAAACCCACATGAACACGTTGAAAAGGGTTTTGCTTTCTGTTATCACCCTACCTGTTCAAACTGGCCATTAAGAGCTCTCCGAAGATGCTTTCAATGTAAGTGATGGGGCACAAAATCAACGCTCCTTGCACACATATCTAAAGCTAATCTGAAGCTAATATGAGCATTCGGCAGAGTGACGATCTCTTCTAAAGTGACAGTCTTTTGAGTTTAAAATTCCCTCTTTGTGTTTAATTAAGGGCGTGGCCACTTTGAGTGACAGGTGGATGTCTCAGCTCAAGCCACATTCCACCATTTTGTCCAATTCTTTTAATTCAAAGTGGGCGGTTTCTGCCCACTTTGAGCTTAATTTTGGCTCTTCAGGAACCTCTGGTGACCCCACCGAGACTACGTCCTTATTTTATACAGTCTATGGTACACATGTACACAGCGGTGGACGTAAGTAAGTATATTTACTGAAGTACAGTACTTAACTACAAATTTGATGTAGTGTACTTGTACTTTACTTGAGACTCTTCTTTTCATGCCACTTTCTACTTCTAATCTGCTACATTTCCGAGAAAAATATTGTACTTTTTACTCCACTACATTAAACAACTTTAGTTACTTTACAAATTAAGATTTTTGCGCACAAAACACACATAGTTTCTAAAATAAGATGTGTTATTATCAATATTCCTACCCAACAATATACAGGCCTACAAGTACAGCTGAACTGATTAGCCGATCAATTACTTAGTCGATTGAGTTTCTAGAATGTGAGAATATTTTTGCATTGAGTACTTTTTCTTAAAATACTTTAAGTATGTGGCCGGGTTAGCTCAGTTGGTAGAGCAGGCGACTTTCCTGCATGTCATTCCCCCTTTCTCCCCTTTCATGTCTTCACCTGTCCTGTAGTATTAAAAGGACTAAAAAAACTGAAGTACATTTTCCTAACGATACATACTTTTACTTAAGTAACATTTTCAATGTAGGACTTTTACTTGTATCAGACTATTTTTAAAGTTTGGTATTAGTTATTTTACTTAGGTAAATATGATTACTTGTTCTACCACTGCACACAAAACAGATATCAGTACAGGTTGTACAGCTTTTTGCCTATTTTCTGACATTTAATGGATCAAACTGTTAATAGAGAAATCAAAGTAATTGTTTCAGTTAAGCACATTCATAGCGAAACATAGAGTAAAGAAAGGAGGGTCTGTGTATTATTGCTATACAGTAAATCTGATTCAGAACTTGACTGTGGTTTCCAGGATCTGTCTCTTATGACCTACTACATACTGGTATTCCTATTTTAGACCTCAAATCTGAGGAGTAATTTTTTTAAAGGGCTGTTGAAGGGTATAACTTAGTTTCATGGTTAGGATAAAGACTAACAATTTTAGATCAGGCATGTGGTTGTGATGTGACAGGTTAAAGTTTGCAGGTGGAGAATTATTAGTATCAAGGTAATGACACACATTCTCACGAGAATAGTAACACAAAGAAAAGAGGCACAAGCTTCAGTTGTATTATCAGATGCAGCAGATTAACATGTACCAATACTATTTGTAGACTTCCACATTTAAGGAATGTAAAAAATGCAGGCCTTAACCACAGTTTCCCATTCACCTGTAAGGTTTTACTCCCCAGAAAACATTGAGCAGAGTTCAGATAAAAACTAGTCGCAATCTAATCAACAGCTGCCACACAAGACGATACAAGCAACAAAACAGAAAATCTCTGGAGAGACCAACTCAGACTACAGAGGTGTTTTGTCTTATTATTGCAGAAACATAAAATCCGACCAACACAGACAAAAACTTTCTCATCCTTGGCCAATTTCCTATATGCTGGATTCACAGTAAAGGAATGATGAGACACAAGTTCATAGAAAAGATGCAGAAGCACCTGTGCAAACAAACCATACAAAACATATACACACACACACACTACTGTTTAGTCTGCAGGTGTTTTGTCTTGGTTTTTGTTCTATACTTGGAAGGTGTTTTGGTTCAGAGAAAGATTGTATGAATGGTTTATCACGGCTGAGAGAGCAGGTCGGTGACCCTCGTGGATTGGATAGAGCGTTCCCCATGCTAATGTTTCTTTTTAACCTTTATATGAGCGTTGGAGCTGACTGGCAACACATTCTCATTGATAGTGATGACACAAGGGAGGAGCTGTTGAGAGGGAGAGCATTACACCCTGTGCTCATACTGCATTTTCTTCTGCTGCTCACTGAGCAGCTCTGCTGGGACTCTTATGGCCGTGACACACCAACTTGATAATCGGCCATCTGTGAATCGAGTCTGTTGGGTGTGTTCTGTGCCGCCGTCTGTTCGGAGTGGCCCGGAGGGGTCGTCGGTCTTCATTTTGGCCTGACATGGCCAGTCGGACTTAAATGACCAATCTGATTGGTGGAGAGGAAACCCGGTAACAGAAATTTCCAAAGAAACCAGGCCCATGTGACGCATTCGTCCAATCAGCTGCCGGTTTTCATTTTTGGGCGATAATACAGATTAGCTCCACCTGCTGTAACGAGATGTATTTCATCTCGGTATGTTCCGAGTCACTTTTTTGACCAACTCGCGGAGACGGACCAGTCCAACTACCTTTTCTGCCAAGGGTCAGCCGTCAGGGGTTTTAGAGCACTTAGGAGTGGAAATTAGTGTTTAAGGGAGTGATTTGACAGATGCATAGTACTAGTGTGTATCCAGTGTGGGTACACTGGATGAAGACCGTCTATAATCTAATAAATCAAGGAATCTCTGTGCATATGTGTGTCTCCCATATGTTTAGTAGAGCAGCGGGGGCGGGGAGTTGCAACATCCCTACACAGGAAAAAAAGGCCCAAGCATGTCTTTGCAGTGGGCTGCCGATGACATGCCAGAAGTCACCAACCGCCAATAACTGATTGCTGTCTGCCCTACATGCAAATTATGAAATTAGTCATACACAAACACGTTGCCCGGGCTCTTGGGCTACCCAACACGTTGTTTTGTTGCCGGCGGTTGTGCACATTGCTACAGCCGTTCTGCACGCTGCATGCTTAAAAAGCATCAGGCTCCCCCCCAACCCCGCCCGTATTGATACCTGGATGTCTGAAAGCTAGAAGAAAAAAAGAGGACACGCAGAATGTCTAGATGAGCCACAGCCGAGCCGCTCCTGATTGTACAATTGTAAGCGTGTGTGTTGGGGAGCTTATTCCCTAGAGTTCCTAAGGTCTTTTTTCGCACAGCAGGTTTCCTTGGATTAGGGTGGCACCTAAATCATGGTTGCAGCAGTCCCAATGGTCCTGCTCCATGCCCTACTATGCCCTGTTACACCCTGCTTCGCTCTGCAGTGTCCTGCTACACGCTGCTATACTCTGGTTGGGTCCTTGTAAATTATAGAGTAGTCTAGACCTAATCTATCTGTAAAGTGTCCTGAGATAACTCTTATTATGATTTGATACTACACATAAAATTGAGATGTGTGTGTGCGTGTGTGTGTGTATACTGAGACCCACCTAATGATGAAAGGCATGAAAGGAGCCAGACCCAGAGGTGAAGACGATCCATCCATGGGAGAAGGGTAGAGTCGACTGAGCACGAGCAGCAGCAGGAACAGACTGGGGTGAAGCTTCACATGACCACTGTCACTAAACACACACACAGACACACACACCAGGTAGGCGCAGGATTAATGAAACAGTCCTGCGCAGAGAATGGATTTTTTATACATTTACGTGGGAATTAAGCCTATTAGCTTTTTTGCTGAGAGTGATGAGAACATCGGTACCACTCTCATGACTGTACACTAAATATAACGACAGAACCAGCAGACAAGAAGCTTAGGTTAGCATGAAGACTGAAAGTAGGTTAAAGAGCTAACCCCTCTGTCCAAGGTTGAAAAAGTCCACCTACAGTACCAGAACCTCTAAAGATGTTTAACAAATGTTATATCTTGTTTGTTTAATCCATTAACAACCAATACGTTGTGGTTTTACTTGGAGTTATGTGATGTAACCTGTCTCAGTTCCAGTCTTCACGCTAAGCTAAGCACCTGCTACCTCCAGCTTCATAATGTGTTTAGTGTACGGTCTCTCAGCAAGACAGCGAGTGTGTTTCTCGTAAGAATCCCATATAATCAACATTCAATCCACAATATAACAGGGCTGCATTCCTCTAGCCCTTTGATACACAGTGCATATCTAAAACCACCCACACTCCAATACAGTCTTCTCCTCATCCGTCCTTTTTTATTACCTCCCTCTTTTCCTCCATCCAAATCTCACCACCGCCAACTGAGTCACAATGGAAACAGTCCATCTCTGCCAGCGGTTTCACAGTTTCACTCTGACACACTCGCAGTGAAGGAAAGGAGGGAGGGGAATGGAGAAACAGACAAGAACTCCAACTACAGCACAAAGTAAGGGAAATGACTGTTCAGCGCCAGGCTTCGCTTTCAGAGCGGTTTTACTACTTATGTGTCCTCCAGCCTGTCATTGTTTTTCGCACACCCCCAGTGAAAAACAACTTGTGCTTCTCATTACTTCATTCCAAAACACACATGGAGCCATCCACGGCGACTGCCATAGATCGTCAAGATGGGAAATGGAAGAGCAGCCTAATTAGCAACTGGTCTAATGTGTGTCAAGCGCAATGGGACAGGATGTGATGTCAGGGAGATGGGGGGGGGGGGTTGTAGAGGTGAAATTGCAGACATATTAGGCCTTGTTGGGATACAGCTGGAGGCACAAACACTTGACAGGATGAGAGAGCGACTCTGTGGCTTTTAACGACATTCTAAAATTCCATGTTGAGCTCCTCCAACTCCTCAATCATCTCCAGTACCCGGGTGTTTGATTAAAGGGTTATTTTAGTTTTACATCTTTTAAACAAGAGTAGAAACAGAACACTGACCTTAAGTATTTGTACTCTTTATATGGAAAGCAGTGAAGGGGAAACAGTAGCAATGACTCAAAAGAAGCTCTAAAGTAAACTAAAGCTTGAGTTTGCCATTTAGTTTCCATTCAGACAAACAAATCATCAGTTTTATTTAGAAAGTTAGAGAAAAGTAGTTGGGATATGATGTGAAAACCCATTTTCTTTGGAAGTGAAAGCGGTGGCAGATAAGACTGTTTGTACCGCAAACGAATCACTGCACAGCAGTTTCAAATGTGGGCACTGACCTGAAATAGTTTCACAGATAAACTTGGTTAAGTTTGCTACACTGAGATATTAATATTAGGAATTTGATATGCACGGACATTTTTCTTACCAAGTCAGTCTCCTTAACTGCATGCTAAGAGCTCCAGAATAGTCATGTCAAAACCAAGAGTTGGTGCATTTAAAAAGTGGCCAAAGACAGCTTATAATACGGGAGGAGAAATATGATTCAAAACTGAAACTATAGAACAAAGAATTCAACTTTTCTAGCAGTAAAACCGCGAGAAGGGAATTGTGTGACGTTCATAAGTAAACAAGATTTTTGACAATTTTAATCTGGCTTTAGGCCAAGACCAAGTTTGAACAACGTCAATTCACCACAACAAACTGCTTTCAGGTTATCACCCACACATGGAGTAGTAGTAGTAGTAGTAGTAGTAGTAGTAGTAGTAATAGTAGTAGTAGTAGTAGTAATAGTAGTAGTAGTAGTAGTATGCATACCAGGGATCCTGGATCAGTTTTAATACATCAAAATACTTTAGAGGTCATGTTGCCTTATGCTGAAGAGGAAATGCCTTTGAAATGGGTCTTTTAACAAGACAATGACCCAAAACACACCAGTAGGAAGCCAAGTCTTGGTTCCAGTTGAACCAGATTGATGTTATGGATTGGCCACCCCCATCCCAGGACCTCAATCCCGTACAACACTTGTGGGGTGACATCATAAATGTTGTTTCTGAGGCAAAACCCAGTAATACAAAGGAACTGTGGGATGTAGTTCAATGGTCCTGGGCCGGAATACCTGTTCACAAATGACCCCATGCTCAGAAACACGACTAAATATTAGTGCAGTGACTCAAAGTAAAGCAAACCTTTGAGACAGTTTTCAGTTTAGACAGTAAATGTTTGAGTTTGTAAAGAAAAATGCAAATCATTCTATTTTTTTGAACAGCCTAAAACCTAAAAAAATCATTTTTCTTCAATTTCTGTAACGTAGAACACAAACATCTGTTTTGGTCATGTTTTGACTTTAAATTGAATGTGCAGTGTTCCCAACGCATTGATATTATGGAATTAAAAGCTACTGTAGGGCTTTGGAGCATTATTCACTTTTTTTGAACCCACCGCTATTATTCTGAACACAACTGTAGCAGGCATCTCTTTCTTATCACCCACACATGGACGTTATTTATCGCTTGTGTAAAACATCTGATACACAAAAAAAAGAACTTGCCATAATCCAAGGTGTGGTTGTATAACAGACATTGATCCAGGATATTCTTTGCCGTATTTAGGCATCCACAACATGATGCCTATCTGCATGTTCTGTAAATTACAGCCCCTTTTTGTGGATACCGGAATTGTTTTTTATTCTCAATTCATTACTTCGTACTTGTTTGTTTGTAGGGGGGAGGGGAAGCATTTGTAGAGAATTACATAGTACATAATGTACAAAGTACAACCTTATAGTTTAACATCTCATTTCTATATTCTTTACTATATTGTGAGCTATTTTAGGAATACACTTGTACTCAACTTCCACAAGACTGGTCTGAAACCACTAACAGCAGCTCCCTTGTCTCATGTCCTGCTGTGTATTGCTACAGCATGGTGCGGTCGGACTGTTTGGGTGGTGCGATATGATGAAATGATGTGGGAAGTCAGACAGCCGAGATCTGGTTCCGTGGGAAATTTGCAAATGTTTTAACAAGGGTCGAAAGGAGTGAGGGGAATTGTGAAAGAGCCGGTCTGCAAGAGCAGTCAATTAATTGGATCCATATTAAGATAAGGCCGCCCTGGGAGCTGTTAGACGACACAGCTTTTAAAAGAGGGAGTTTGGGCTGTGGTGAAAGATAAGGCCAATCAATCTCCACACTGCAAAAACAACTAAACTAAATCTCGACAAGACTTTTATTTTATTCTATCGTAAACTCTTATTCTTTGATCAAATAGTCAGTTGGGCAAGAGATATTTTAGAAGAGAAACAAAAGGCCCACACGAGAACTCAATCTTGGGCAACACTACTTGATTGGAGAAAATCGAGTTGAAAGTTCATGTTCCCACAATCTGTTAGAGGACAGACAAAAAGTTCACTAACCTTTCCTCTTTGTTACTCCTAGAAGCCTCCCAGCACAAAAAACACCACAGCTTAATCAGCTTAAGAAAAAAAAAAAAAAAGCTGTTCCATGTGGCTTAAATGCAAGTAAAATTAAAGCTATAATGGGACCAAGGGAGTGTGAAAAGCCATGGCAAGGGGTGAATGTGGAGTGTGAATGTGTGTGGATTAAGGTGGACCACCTCACCTTTCCACCGTGGCTGCAGCCTCCTCCAGCTGGTTCAGAAGGAATGGATAGAGAGCTGGAAACCGAGTGAAAAACTCTCGGCCCGTCATCCTGAAATGAGAGACAGAAGGAGCATGATTTTTTTTTTTTTTTTGAAGTAATAGTTCAACTTAAGCATAAACAGAATACAGCATTACAGAAATAAGGATTCTCTCAAACAGCATATTTGTAAAGCAGATAGCCACCAAAGTCATAAAACACAATCTTATGCACAAAAGATAGAAAATCTTGTGGGGACGTTGTTTATGGTGGCAGTTCCATATTTAAGATTTAAGGCTTACAGATTTAGATCCAAGTTATTTGAACTAGATCAAGAGTCCATGCTAGCAGCTCAGTGAGGCTCTATGTAGGCACAGCAGTGGTTTTTAGCTAAATGCTAAAATGCGGTTTAGCATGTATAATCTTTGCCATGGTCGCCATTTTAGTTTCACATGTCAGCATGCTAACACTTGCTGATTACCGCTAAACACAAAATGGGAATGCCATTAGTTTGGCAGGTGAGAGAAATTTAAATTAAGACCTGATGATGGTGCTAGATGAAAAGTCACCAACATTAATAATATTTCAGTGTGAGATGGACATGAATGTGTGTACCACATTCCATAACAATCCATTTAATAGCTGCGGAGATATTTAAGTGTGGTCCCAAGTGACCACCAGTCTGATATTGGACTTCATATACCCACAATGCCACTATTTTGTATATTACATGATGATTATGTATAGCAGAATATTTAGAACATTGTTCTTGAACTTGTTAGCCAGTTCAGGAACAATACTGCATCCTAAATTCCACCTTGATTAATGTCACTGTGCATGTTAGTGTCAATGTTTTGATTATGAATGACCTGAATGAATGGTCAGCCTTTCAGCTTTCTAAAACTCCAAAACGTGCTGTGTTTGCTGGACTTACAGCTGCTAAGAGGATGATTGCAACCCGTTCAGAGACCACCTCATGACTTATCTGTTCGTACATGGATCCTTTCCTTTTTGGAAGTTGTATGAACTATCCACGGCTCCCATTATTGGAGCCCCAGGACAGAGTTTGGAGCCTTGGCTCAGCGTTGTCTTTGTCTTTGTTGTGAATATGTGTTATTCTTTACTCCGGTTTGCATGTGTGATTGGTCCCCTGTCTATGTGTGTGTGTGTGTGTGTTTATGTGTGCGTTTCTGTATGACTGATTCTGCATGTATTATTTGTAATATGTGGATGTCCCTTTTTCCGTTGCTTTCTTTTTTTGTCCCACCCCGTCTTTCCTCTATGTATGTTTTGGCCCTGGGACACGTTTTTATGTTCCATTGTTTTGCCTGTGGTTGGTTTGTGATTTTCCTTAATTAGTAGAATAAAAATAAATAAAAACTTTGATCACAAAAAAACAATGCTATTAGAATTGGAAAGAAGCAAAAATTGTGTTACAGCTTTGAGCTAGTACACTGTATAAACATGCAACATAGAATCTCTGCAGAATGTAAAGCTAATTGCCATCATATGTCACTGTCCACATTGATTAGAATTAACCAGAAGTACTAGCGGATGCAACTTTCAGTTAATTAAATTACCTAGCAGTTAGTCGTGATTAAATTCTTATGCTTTGAATAAAAGTGACATAACAAGAAACAGCAAGGAGCAGAGAAGAGGAAAATGATTGAGAGAGTATACTGATGCCAATTACTCTCTACTTAAACAAATCCAGCCTTTATCTTTGCTTACCCAGCTAGAAATTACAGTCACGTGTGTTTGTGCGTATTCATACACAACTGTCAATAAAATGACAAACTTTATATTTAACACTAGCGGTCTTGCTGCTGCAACAGCCATTCAGCCTCAAGGCCAATAAAGTTTTTATTTAACTCTGCCTGTCTAAATCAAGTCGCTCCTAAAGGGAAGAGGTCTGGTCTGCCAAGCACATGATCACAAGCCTGGGGAGATTGTGCGCGCGCGAACACACACACACACACACACACACACACACACACACACACACACACACACACAGGTTCAAGTTAACAGCAGGCACAGTCATGGTAGAAAAAGGAGTCATGAACTGCACATTCTAACCGCATTAGAAAATGAACTAATGTAAATGATGTTCACCGTATGCACGTGTAATTACAGGAGTGCCAAAATTGTGTGTGTTTGTGCGCGCCCCGCCCTCCTCTACTCTTTCTAATGAGAGTCTCTCTGTCTGACAAGACTCTGCGCCTGGAGGACAAGGGTCAAAGGTTGTGTTGGAGCGGATTAGATGGGGTAAAAGGGCTAAAGGGTCACAAAAGAGGAGAAGGGAGGTGTAAGTGAAAAAGCCTGGTCATGTTTGTGGGCTCACAGCTGGGTGCACACTCATATATGCTGCATTAACTTTAAGGCAAATGAGAGATGTACACACTCACACACAGAAAACGTTTGTTAATGATTAGTTGTGCATGAAAATAGAGTATTCGCAGAATGCATATACATTTTTTTTTATTAAAGGTGGTGGAGTAATACTTAAGCCCGATTTTGAGGTATTTGTGCTATGACTATTTCTAGTTTATGTGACTTTGTTCTTTCACAGGTTAATGTCATACTTGTGCAACAAAACCTTTCATATTAAGATTTTAAAAGTTATTACCAAAGGAAGCAAAAAACATTTCAGTTTATAAATAACAGTTTAAGACCCAAAAGAGGTACAATTATCAAATATTTCACACAAAAACTACAGATTAAAGTACAACAACAGAATATAAAGGTGTAGCTGTAACCACTGGAGAAAACTAACTAACTGTATGTAAAGTAGATAAAACTAGCTCCATCTCAACCAAAAAAGAAACAACATTAAAATATTGTATAGATATATTGTATTGTACTAACATTCTAATAAATGAAAACATTTCAGTTGGAGTACCACTTTTTTGTGTCTTATATCTGTCTTATATCACTTTTACTAGAGCAAGAGGTTCTTATCAGTTTGGTATTGGTACTTTTGCTAAAGTAAATGGAGAATGGAAAAGGCCAACCCCCGTAACTTGCATGCATTTATTTAAATTTATAAAGCTCAAAGTACATGCTGCTACTGTTTTAATAAGTTGAAATAAATGTGTTT
Organism: Etheostoma cragini; assembly: GCF_013103735.1. Lineage (NCBI taxonomy): Eukaryota > Metazoa > Chordata > Actinopteri > Perciformes > Percidae > Etheostoma > Etheostoma cragini. Next base: position 23,585,214 of record NC_048423.1, on the reverse strand, counting down.
GAGTTATGAGAGTTTTGCTTTTCCTTTCTATTTTTTATTTAAAAGCACCTATGGAAATGTTTGCATGTACAAGAGCACATGTAGTGCAAAGTGAGGACTTGACGTAGGCTGGAGATAAAGCTGGGGGCTTTGGTTGGAATGCAGAGAGCAATGTTCACTCTGTCAGCTTTGTTTACAGTTGCATTTATCACAGCAACGATATCGGATCAACATCGATGCACGGTCACGGAGAGGAGAAGCCTGAACTTAGTGGAACGATGATCCACAAGCAAACAATGTGCTTGGATTCAAGTAACTATGGCCAATACACATAATTCCCACAAACAGCAACAAGCTCAGTCTTCCCAAACACACATTTACTCAAAATGTTGTAAATAAACTGGTTTTGTGTGCGAGGGGAACTATGTCTATGCTCCGGCTTCAGTGGAGCAAGAGGCCTCTACGAACACACGGCCAAATATTAGAGTGGACAAGCTGTCACAATGCATTTTCGGGCGCCAGAGATCCCAACCGTAAAATCATGGTAATAACCGAGACCAGACGCACAACAGACTGTGGAAAAGACAAACTCCCGAAGACGCAATTAAAAAATCCACCATTTCTTATCAATACAATGCCATTTACTCACATGCTACAAGAACACTATAGCAACTTAAAAAAGAGTGATTCCTAAAGAAGTTTAAAAAAAACATGCACATGAATTGTAACGACACTAAAATGCAGCTTAGAGTTTAAATTCCAATTGTTCTTTTTTCATGAATCACAGCACACAAACGCTGAAACATGCTTTTAATAATAACCCCAAGCAGTCATTATGAGCAGCAGACGAGACGAGTGGGAGGTATCTGACAGCCTTACAAAGGGAAAGACACTAGGTTAAAAACACAAGTGAAAACAGACGAGATAAACAGGAGCAGCCTTGGCTTGGTTGAGAGTATTCAGGTTTTCAGAAAAGCAGCCAATAGAAATAAAAGGAAAGGGAACCAGACAGAGCTTCCTGGAACAGGGCCTGAGCCTTGTGAAACGTTACCCTGGTTTATCTGTGGGTTAACAAAATCACTTTCTGAGCTCAAGATAGACCTTGATACAACTATCACATAGTCCTACAGCCAAACACCACATGGACATTATTGTTCATTATTATTGACATCATTATTGTTTTAATGTGCTCTGAATACTAAATGGAACTCTATCAGTTCCAAAAGGGGCCAGTAAGATATTAATCATATGTTTTTATGATTCATGATAGTTTCATGGTGTGCAGGGCTACTGCAGCTTTAAACAAGACCAAGAGTCTACAGCCATGCTAACAGCTCAGTGAGGCTCTACTTATAGCGCTTTACATTTACCGTTAGCTCTAGCCAGGTTAGCCGTTGCTACCAATGCCTAATGTATATAACATAATCCATAGTCCATCCCATTAAAGGTGGACCCAGTATAAGAGTCTAGCTCCATGGTAACGGCTCTGTGAAGCTGAACTGCACCGCAGTGCTATGAGCTAAATGCTAACGTCGGCCTGCTAACATGCTGATGTTAAGGAGATAGAATGATCATCATTTTGACGTGCTAACATTTGCTAATTAGCACAAAACAAGAGTAAAGCTGAGGCGGTTTACTGTTGGACAAATAGAAATCTTGAAATGAACAACACATTGTCGTTAGCTTGTGCTCTGTACTACAAAAAAAAGGTCAGATTCCATCTCTCTGAAGATGCAGTACTTGATGAATAACATTTGATTGGTAGTTGTTCAAAGTTGTTCCTCTTATCTATCAATGAATTTCACATATTTTAGTATGTGGAAAAGACATTTCTTATGTGTCAACACACAAAGCTAACTTTTTTGCGTGCAAATAAAACAATAGAAAAACAAAAAGTGCAATTCCACTAGCAGTTTTGTGGAAAATGCTACAACATGAAATATTTTCCTGTGTGTGTATATAATCCGGGGGAACCTGTTTCAGCATCCAAAGTGCTCAACTCCACCTGTCACCCTTCCAAGTTAAATACAACAAATCGTAAAATATATGAGGAAGAAAACTTGACCCAGGTCGGCTATCATTTTCATCATCAAGCTTTGGATGGCTGTGTGAGGAGGCATTCGGAGCCTGTTATACTTTAAGACTCTTTTCCAAAAAACCTCAAAACGAATCCAGGTTTTTTCAAAACAATCCTTGAGAGCAAAGCAGGACTAGCAACTGATAGGCTTCCAACTACAATGAAATCAATGAAATCAAAACAGATTCCTCATGTTGGCTGGGTGTTTTGGGGGTTAAAAACCGACAGCTTCTCAAATATGTATTGTTCATTATTCATTACTATATGTTGGTTAGTGGCTTTTGGCTACACACATTTCTGGTCAGCTCAACACTTTGGCGATGAAAATGTGTAAACATGCATGTTTCATCATCTCTGGAAATTAACATGACATTTTTTTCCAAGACCAGACAATCTTTTGTATGTAATTGTCCTTCTGATGCCACAACTTCGCTGAATTACACTTCAGGCTTAATCAACTACAGCCCACAGGTTTGAAACCAGCTACAACAGAAGCCGTTGCATGGTCCCAGTGGTTTTTAATAGAGCATAAATAAAAATAACTTAATACTGTGTGTTTCTATTTGATCTTTTCCATGTGGAACGGCCCTTTTTTCTTTGCATCCAGTGTCCTTTCCTTATTGCTGGTACAAGACCAGTGGAGAGTTGCATCTCCACATGTAACCAGCAGTGGGTTTGAGTGGAGTGAAACCATCATTTCAGACAGAGTGGTGTTACAACAGTGTCCCCCGGTGGTGTAAAACAAACACTGTTGATACGCATGCTTATTTCACCTTGGCTTTAAGTCCTCTGAATTGCTCTCTTGTAGATTTGTGTTGATGTACTACAAATATAGATTTATTACATCCTATGCTAGGCAGCCGAGCTTAGCATCCAAAATAATCAAAAAGTAGTATGTCAGGGACAATTACAGAATTGACTGTGGACAGACTGACATGAAAATTTGCATTTTTTTTTACCATTGAACTTTTGACACAAGTGGATATTAAGAGGACTCACCTCAAGGTATTTAATATACAGTATTAAATGTGTGGGAGAGTGTGAGTGCACTTCCTTGTTACGAAGAACTTTTTCTCACTAATAATTGTGACTTTTGGACTTTGTTCGCTCGGACATGACTCATAACAAATGTAAGCATCTCATTCTGCACTGATGCACATGGCAGTGAACTTGAACTGTCGGAGCAGTATCAGAGGGAGAAAAGCAGCAGACCTGTTCTTTTTCGAGTGCTCGTCCTTCCCTTTCTTTACTCCAAAGATCCTTGTGATCAGAGTGCTGAAGAGAAGAGTGGAAGAGTTCCTCACCTGGGGAAAAAAACAGAAAGACGATGGAAGACAGAGAGAGAGAGTGTATGTCTGAATGGGTCAGTGCCTCTAGTCTATCTAGTCTACCCTCAATAATATAAATATTAGATTTGCCTGCCTTGAGAGACGTTGGAGTGAAAGACTGGGATGCTGTTGGGGTGCGTGTTAATCTGTCTACATTCAAAGTACAGAGACAAATATAAATAATAGAGGAAGCAAACTCGGAAGATGAAACTCACTGCCCAAACAGGGGAGGTGAAGCCCAGCACAGCAGCTTGCATTCCATCTGAGACGAAGGGAATGATGTTTTCCCCCAGGCGAGTGTCCCTGTACAGAGCCCTGAGGATGTTCAGAGCATGGACCTGTGGCGAGGTAAACAGATAAGATTTAACCGTTCAGCGGACTACCTTCACTATTTCATGAGGCCGAAAGATTTTTAAAAATCAGATCGTGAGCTGCCAAGGATTGAATACGATTTCTTTATTTTTTTTTATCCTCTCTTATGCCGAATGACTTTTTTCCAACCTATGAGTACTGGTAAACACAAGATTCAAAGTGGTGCTTCTGGATCATTTTTAGTGGGGAAAATCTGTTTTACAGATGGTAAATGGACTGCAGTTATATTGTGCGTTTCTAGTCATAACGAACACTCAAAGCACACAGATCGGTCGATCAAATCAACTCATATTCCTGCGACTGTTAATAGACAACACATTCTTTTTTGTCGAGGACAGCCTTATTCTAACCTGGTTCTTATGATGTGTGTTTACATGATTAACAAACTTTTAGGGAAGGCCAAAGTGTATTAGGGATAATAGCCAAGCAAGAGCTCAGATCAGTCACAGCAGCAATCCTCACAATGCCATTTCAGTTCAGCAAACAGCTCTCCTGTGTAAGATCTGACGGGATAAAGGACTCGTGCATGCTACTGGGTGGTCAAACCTGAGGGACGGTGGAGCTGTCAGTGTTCCTGTTGGCAGAGGGCATGGCCAAAGCAGTCAGTTCTTTCATGGTCATTTTCAACAGACTGCAACTTGACGACTTGGGCTCCGAGGAGAGCAGAGCCTGCGGAAGTTAATACAAAAGAAAATTATCAAAACGCAACACACATGCAGTAGGTACAATTAAAAAAAAAGTCACATAACAGGTCAGTGCATGTCTCTACAACCCACGGACATGTCAGAGATACTAATATCGTGACTGTCTTCACCAGATCTTGGTTTTGTTAAAAGAGTACTTCATCAATTTACCACTGCACTCCTTTTAACACAAAGGATCAAAATTGATAGAGCAGAAGCAAAAGGTATTGTTCTTCTATTCCCGGCCTTCTTCTTCCTAAATCTGGTGCCTACGTTCCCCACAATTCAACTTGACTGCTGACAGTTTGGCCAGGAAGTTTTCATTTTCAAACTTGTGTTCTCGGCCCCCACCCATGCAGCCTCATGTTATTTTAAACAACGTTTGACGCCGAGATATTTTTCAATGACATGATATGAGTGCTTTGTACTTTTTGCGCTAACCAGAGCTGCAATGACAGCATGTGCAATAGTCAACTGCAGAAATTAAGTTTTCAACTTTCTGGATATGATGCAATCCTGATATTCATAATGTACGAATATGTACGGAAAGATTTTTCCTTTGCAAGCGAATGGCACTTCATTTAATTAGACCCTAAAAACTACAAGGTTTCATTAAACTCAATATGATAATGCAATGTTATTTACCTGTCATTATATTAATAAAAACAAGTCGGTAAGTAGTTTGAAAAATGTAACAAGTGAAAAGCCACTGCATATTATTTACCTTTTGTTTGAAGTCCAAACATTATACTGTATGGTGTACAATTTGGCAAAAAAAGGCAACTGATGCGTTTGTTAACAGGCCACATGAACTACTGTCAGATGTACAGTTTAAAAACTTATCCATATTAGTCAATCTTTTTAATTAAGTTATTTCTTACTTTTATTGGAACAATAGACCTCTAATCTGAAATTAGTTAAAACCCATCACTGTATACTGTACAGTGGTATTCTATCACACAGAGACACAGCTATAGGATTACATAACTATGCCTGTACTGATAATCGTTTTCTAAAAACGTATACTGCTTATTGATCCCCAGTGGGTTTTGTTCTGATAGATTCACTGAATGACATCATTTGTATTTGCCGGGATGGGAGTTGGAAATGTGGGAGCGAGGAGGTGACAGCAACTGACTGCTGTGCGAGAGAGGAGTTCTCCTATTGTGGGAGCCGGCTGTGTGTCTGGCCTGGGTTATGGTCAAAGCGTAGATCTCGCCAAAATGCAACCTAGCGCCTCTTTGGGAATGGACCCGAGTCACTGAGTCCACTTTTAAGGTTAGACACTATGATAGCATCAACATCACTATTTTTAAAACCCTGCACACACTGAAAACGCTGAAAGTTTGCTCCAAGTATCACCAGGAGCTCTACACATGAACTCAGCATTGAGAACACGGTTTGTGAACACAGAGTTTACTAAAAAGAAAGATTTTAACAACTCACTGTAGCTGATGTTTTTGGGCGCTACCATCTCGCCAGTTAATAAAGAGTCGATCTCCGAATGCGAATGAGCGGACTCCACAGGAGGAAATGTCATTCTTATATGAGGCTCCTTTTTCAACTACAAGGTCAATATTGTTTTTCACTAACAACCAAACAAGGAATTAGCCGTGCATTTATATGGAACTAAGCTTTAGGAGATTTCCATCTTTATTCTCCTCCCTCAATTATTTTCGACTTGCTAGATGGTAGCGACCTGAAAAACCAACCACTACAGTGAGTTGTTAGAACCTTTTCTTGTCCTCAATGCTGGAGTTCATTTGTAGAGCCCTTGGTGATACTTTGAGTTGTGTCTAGCCTCCCATTCAAAAGGCCATTTGACCAAAAAAACGATAAATCTTAAAAGTGGCGCTTCCGTCCTAATTATGCTTTAAACAAAAGTTTGACTCGGTTACATTCACAAAAACACCCTAGGTTGCATTTTGGCGAGAGTTGCGCTTTAAGAGTGATGTGTGGGAGGCATGGAGAGATAGGGGATGGAGGTAGGGAGGAGATGAGGAAGAGGCGGAACAGTCTGGCTCTCATAAACTCTTGGGGGGGTTGGGGTGGAGGTAGGTTAAGAGGATGAGGAGGGCTAGCACAGTTCCTGTGAAGTCTGTCCCAGGTCAATCCAGACCAGCATGAGGCGAGCGCAGGAGCCAGCCTTCCTGGATCCGACTCAGTCTTTCTGGGTGAAAGAATGCAGCCCAGAGCTCTGCCAAGGTGCCAACTTCTGCTTCTCTCCAGACTTCTTGTGCTCTGCTCAACACAGCCTTATTCTCCTCTATCTTATCTTCCTCTTTCTGTCTGTTGAACTGTCCCCTTCATCCTCATCTTAAGGAATCCATATGTGTTTTCTATCATTCTGTTCAGCTCCTCTTCTCTTATCTCCTTTCTTCACCTTCAGCTCTCACATCTTTTAATTCGACGGGTCATTTCAGCCCGACAACAGGGATGCTCACGGCTTAACATGCAAATATTTCCCATGAAGTCCCATAAAAAATAAAACAAAGGATAAGCATGTCACTTCCATGAGTGCCAGTTTCAGAAACTCAACGTTAGGACTTTTGAAACCTGGAACTATTTCTAAAATTAAGTAATCATATTTAGCTGAATTCAGCTAGATATGACACACATGCATAAAAACAGAAGAGCCAATGATGTCAGCGGTGCAGCCATGCGCCTTGTACCCATAACCACAAGACAAAGCAACCCCACTTTCAAATTACTGCTAAGATAAAACATGAACTCTGTCATGTCTAGTTTTAATATCAGTAATCGTAGGAAGTGGGGAGGCGAGCTGTGGCTGAATAACAGTCTGAGTCAGTCAAGTGTTAAGGCAGGTTAGTCACAGATTACAACACATTGTTAACGGTGTGCGGGACTGGAGACTACTCCACGGGGTCAAACAAAGGACAGTGTGTGTGTGTGTGTGTGTGTGTGTGTGTGTGTGTGTGTCTGAGAAATAAAAGGCAGCTGGATTAAGAAACTCAGTGTTCCTAAGTGCAAGAGCTCCAGTGGCATGCCAGGGAATGCTAATATCAATTCATTGAGTAAACTTGTACACTGTATTTATCAACGGGATTTAAAGAGTTTTATCTGTTTTACTACTTTTTTTTTTATTTGTATTGTTGACGGTAATCTTTTCATTGTTGTTGTTTTTTAAAGAAGACAATTTTCTGCCCAGGGACCATGGATGAAATATAGCCTTTTGGCTAATTCTGGTGCATTTACAGCAATGTTAATTAATGTACACTGTCTCTGTCAATTAAATTAAATTACACACACACACACACACACACACACACACACACACACACACACACACACACACACACACACACACACACACACACACACACACACACACACACACACACACACACACACACACACACACACACACACACACACACACACACACACACACACACACACACACACACACACACACACACACACACGGTTTCTATTACTATCCCTCTGAGAACTGTCCAACACTCATTCACTAATCCTAGCTGGCAGTGTCCATGCAACAGACTCCATATCATAACCTTTACTTGGACCACATTTTAACCTTAAGGGTCACCTCATGTTAAAGTTCACATCGGATGGGAAGTTGTATTTTGCCAACTGGTCCTTACTTCGGATCTTTAGAATTCACACTAACTGCAGTCAAATATTTTAATTTACCTAACTCCAGCAAATAAAAGAAGACAACAACAAAAAATCCCTGTTTTGCCTTCCTGAACGTACAGTGTCATGTAGGACACAAAAATGCAAAACTCAAGGTAAAAATTACAACAGATGACCAAAAGAAAACCCAAACTGTGTTTACAAAACCAAAGGATCACAAAAAAACAGATTCCCTGTTGATGGGTAAACCAATGTGACCATCACTCCACCACACACACACACTGAAGGAATTAAATCGGAGGAATGTGCTGTTTACGGAGAGAAGTCTGCATCTCCTGTGTTCTCCAGGGTTTTAAATGAAAACGACAGCCTCCTGTCACTTCACAAAATCAAGTCCAGCATCAAGGCTGAAACGTTACAAGCACCCGTTTGATACTTTTTAGCCCAGGTGTTGCGTTTCAGTTTTGAAAACCATGCTTACACACCTGGATGTAGAAGGGTATTCCAGCGCTGCGTCGTGTGGCACACAGCTTGGATGACGGGTCGCTGGATTTGACCTCCTCCAGAACCTCAGATAGCCAGCGGGCCGGAAGCTGCTGCAGGGCCGGACTTCCACTCCTAACACACAGTCACACACACACAGACACACACAAGTGTATAAGTAATATGGGTCTAAATCTTTTGGGTTTTTGAGTGATAAAATGTACACATCATTTTGCATCAAAGATAGAGCCAGACAATATGAAAACCATAGATAGATAGATAAATAGATATATTTTGATGTTGCTCTGTTCTGTTGTGTCAATAAAAAAACATATATTATTTTAATGAGAACTCATAAATAACCACAAATAACTAATGTAAGGGAAATCTGTTTGTTTTGTTACGCGTTTCTAAATTGTTTTTCAAATATATATCGGCCGATATATCAGAATATCGGATTTTTAAATAACCAAATATTTTGGCATATGCTTTAAAAATATTTATCAGTCGGGCTCTAATCAAAGACACCCAAAAACAGATGAATTGCTATGGAATTACAAATGTTGATTCAAGTTACATATTTAACTATCAAATACGATATTTGAAATGCTTGACATAACAGTAGCTTTACTCTTTGTGCACCATAATACGTTATGTACAGAAGTGCATTTTTTTAATACTTATGTTCTACGATTCAAATTAATTTTATTTATATATCGCTAAATCACAACAAACCAGAAACCCAGCAGTTCCCACCAAGAGTACTAGGCCACAGAGGCAAGGAAAAACTTCCTATACACTTCCTTCCTATATTCCTACACACAACAGTTATCAGCTGCAATGTTTAATGTCTCCATTTGCAGTATTGCATGCATGTTATCAAAATGGAAAGTTATCCTCCACGCTGTGGCATGGCTTTAATCTCGTGCACTGAATGAAATCTGTTTCACCTAAAACAAACCAGTCAGCTGACAGACACACCAAACCTAAATCATGTGGCTGCAAATCATGTTTAATATTTGTTTAAATCTATTGTGTCAACCAAATTGATCTTAAAGTAGGTTTAAAAGGGTGCCTTAATAATATCAGATGAATTATGGCTAACACCCTACTGTACTAATTAAGCTTCCATACACTGAACTGTTAATTCCAAAGATCCTAAATCACCTCATCCACAGGACAAGTCCTCACCCTCACCCCCTCCCCCCCCTCCATCAAGCTAAAACCAACTTATCGAACGTGGATCTATTAGTCTTATGTGGAAATTCCTGCTCTAAACTCTGACACATTTACACGGTTACTCTGTGGCATCTGGTACTCCGAGCCTTTTAGGACAAATGCTAAGAATACGATGTGAAGCCGGTCTGGCAAACAACACAAACCCACACCCACAAGAAATCGCTCTGCCCTGTTCTGCAAGAAGCTGCAGTTTAACAGCAGCCAATGGAGCAGATACGACAAATGAAAACAATCCGATGTGCAGAGCAAGGGTGGAGCGCTGCCACACACACTCCAGTGTTCTCTCATCACACACACTTGACACAACAGGGCCTGCAGTGAGATATATACTGTAATTCTTTGCATTCCAACTAGGGGTAATTCTACCCAAGGGGGTACTTCTGCAGTTGCCAGGGGGAATGTAGAAAGATTGTGCGATAACTCAACTAGTTACATTTTTTTTTAATTATGACAGTTTGATTATGTTTTGAAATTTACAAATAATGATTATGACTCCTGATCACTGCTGCAATCAAGCAAGGTGTAAACTAGTTAGCAGGCGAGCAGATGAGAAAAATGTAAAGGAAAACGGTTAAAACACATAGCTAAAATAATGGATAAACGGTTAAAATAGATTGCCTAAATAATGGATAAATGGCTGAAACATCCAACTTATGCCACCTTAAGTGGTGATATTTTGAATGCAAACTTAACAATTCTGACATTGACAATTAAATTGTATGAAAGAATATTGTAACAATATCCACTTTAAGTTTGAATAGATGGATGGATGGGCGGATGGATGGAAATCAACACATTCAAAGCAAGTGGTGGCGATAAAGAGGTCCTTGGGTTCATCCGACAGGGTGTTGTGCGTCTGACAAACAGGTTGGGAAACACTGCTGTACACAGCACAGATATAAATGCACATGCCTAACCAGAGAACGGGGTTAAGAGGCCAAAAAGAAAGAGGAAGATGGATGGAAGAGAACAAATTAAGAGAAAATGGGCAAAAATTAAGAGAGAATTATAGACACAACGTGAGAGAGTGCAAACAGAGTGGAACACAGCAGAGCCAGATTCCAAGGCAGAGCATCAAAAGGCCGTGGTTAAGCACCCCGCAATCAACACCCCGTAACCCAGCACACAGCATGCATACCATCCACACACGGCACTTCCCCTCCTGAAAACACACACTCACATCGACGCATGCCCGGAGCAGAACACACACACTCCCCAGTACTCCTCCACACAACTGCTAGAATGTCGCCCTCATTACACAACACAGTGCGAGACTGGTTTCTGTACAAGAACAAAAACATGGGAGGTTTTTTTTTGTCATTTTTTCTTCTTCTGCCCAGCGCTGGGTGGTTCAAAGTCAACACGGCTACGACGGTTTTGTGGTTTGTCACCTGCCACAGGGCTAAAGACATCTTCCACAACCCACCATTGAGGAAAACAGGGAGGTGCAAGAAAGTGAGCATGTTGTTCAGAATTAAAAGATTGCTATTTTTCTTCCCCTCGGGATGATAATAGTAGGATTATTTCCATGAATAGCATAGGTGATGGGGAGTGTGGAGTTGTAGGAGACTCGAGTAATGTTGCCCCTGGCAGCATGTCGCCACAGAGGCCCAGAACAGTCTAGTACTGTTCAGTGTGCCATGAAAGTGCATGAGTAGCGTTCAAACTAAACCTCAATGTTTTGGTGTTTTTTTTTAGCAATATGTGGCCATAACTTGCTCTCTCTCACACACACACACACACACACACACACAACACAACAAAGCTCACAGCAATCCTTTTAAGTCCCAACATTAATGGGCTGACATCTTAAAATTGTTATTCCTGTTATAATAACTGGCGGTTACTTACACCATTTGCTTTCTTCCCAAGATTATGAAACAATTATTAATATCAACCTAATGTCTGTACAATAGATATGGCGCTGGGGCGGCCTCTGGCTCATCCAGTGACAGTGTGCGTCCCATGCCTGGGAGTCTGAGGCCTTGGCAGTGGACCGGGTCCGAATCCAACATGCGGCCCTTTTCCTGCATGTGCACCTGGTTTATCCACCAGGCTGTCAGGAAACTGAACTCTCTTCACCCTATACCCCCTCCCTCTACCCCCTCCCCTCTTTTTCATACAAACTCTGGACTCTGAAGATGCAGCTGTTGTATTTTTTTGCACATCTTTATGCACTATGACATCATGTCACAACATTCTTCGTTTTTTTTGTCTTGTTACATTGTCTTGTAAATATGGTTGCCGTTGACGGTCTTAGTGTTAAAAATGTCCCTATCTGTTGAGCACTTTTGTTTTACCTCTGTGGTAGGCATGTCTGTCTTATCTGTTGTGCATTATTCTTTGTCTTCTTGACTAGGGGGATGGTGAAAAATAAACTTTCGATTCCTTTTGCATGTCTAGTATTCGTGAAGAAATGGACAATAAAGCTGAAAAAAATACTATGATGCTACAGCCAGCAGCCAGATAGCTCGTCTTAGCACAAAGACTGAAAACATGGTGAAACAGGTAGCCTGGCTCTGTCCAAAGCTAAAAAAAAATCCATTTACCAGCACCTCTAAAGCATTCTTTCCTAACCTAAGAATACAGTTTCAGTTTCTCTTCAAAGGTTTTAGTTTTTTTTTCTGTTTTAGTTGAATATAACAACCCTGATCCTAGTCTAGGGTCTGGAGTTTAAGATTAAAATAACAGACATCCAGCCAAAAAGAGGGACATCCGGCAAAATTTCCAGCGGCACTGGAGCAGTCCAGTGGGGCGTTATTTATATAGACTACCCTGATCCGGACTCATCTCTGTACCAAGCAAAGACATCATTCCTTTTTTTAAATAAATTTATTAGAAATTCTTTAAAAAGTCAGATCAAGTCTTTGTAATTAAGTCTATTATACCTGAAGAGTGACACTGAGACGACTTGCTAATTACAAGGCACACTGAAACTCGGTGTCATGATGGGAGCTAATGCCCTCAGCCAGCCAGCCAGCAGTGTTACCTTTCAGCCCACTGGCCTGAACGTGAATACACACACCTGCACAGCATGTCGGTGAGGCGTACAAAGCCTACATAAGCCAGTTCAAAGGCGCCACGATGGCGGGACTGCAGGAGCTGCTGACGGAAGTACAGGCCTACCCCCTCCACCTGGAACAGAGAGACAGACAGGGAATCAGCCAACTGTGTGTGTGTGTGTGTGTGTGTGTGTTGTGTGTGGTGTATGCATGACTTTAAAGCCTCCTGCTTCAGCCTTCAGCAAAAATGGAGGTGACCAGTTACAGTTAAATGACATAACTGCAGACCAAATGATTATGTGGCATGCAAGGGTGCACACAGGATCATTTGAACGGTGAAGGCAGAGAGCGGTGTATCGGTTTCAGACTGGCTCTACTACGAGCAACATCAAAGAGTCGCGAAGAATCGCGGTAATACAATTTATTTACATAGCACCTTTGACAGCCTAGACATGCAGCTCAAAGTGCTTTACAGAAAAACAGATCAATAACACAGCTATTAACAGGCATTACCATAAGAGTTTGTTTGGATTCTGGTTTCTTTTCATGCATTTGACCCCAGAGCAAACATTAACTAATGCAAATCTTATTTTAACATTGTGGTTAATATAGGTCACCCACAGGAATGACTAACGAACCCAGTGATAGATTGTTGGATGATTGCACTGACTGTATTTATCTAGCAAAGATTGTCAGAGCATTTAAGTCACTGTTATGGAACTGCATTGTATTTTCTATGTAATATTTTGATTGACGACATTCAAGGTTGAGTGTCTACAAAAGCCTTTAGAGTTCTAGTATCAATGATTTAACTGGGGGATTTATAATAGGGCAGCAACTCATGATTACTTTTAATATCGATTAAAACGCTGATTTTTTTTTCATCCATTGATTACCAATCTGTGATTCAGTTAGTATATAATGTCAGAAATAGTAACAAAATACCTCTCACGTGTCCCCAGAGCCCAGGGGGACAGTGCAGTTATGTGTTTCAACAACTAGGGTACGAGCAAACCCCTGGGCATTTGATTTATAATCATAAAAAGAAAGGAAAGAAGCTAATCCTCACATTTGTTTCAGAACTATATAACTTTAAATATGAGTGGTGGCATTTCAATGACTCACTTTGAGTTAAGCATCGTCACCTACCATCATCTGACCAATCATTACATGCAAATTGCTGAAAGCTTGGATAATGACGGAGACTACTGCGGATACTTGACGAGTTAAAGGAGCAAATCCTCACAAGAAAACAGAAAAAACCCTCAACTCTGTGGATGTAAAATCTTTTACCTCAAAAGCCATGATAGTTTTAGTGAGAATTACTAAGCTCTAAATGAAACCACTCTTGTAGCCTTTGTACTTTTTGTTAAAACCATTTTGTAAAGTCAAGCAATTACATCTAAATACATGCAATACACTTCCAATTACCTCCCCACCCAAATCCACCCCAGCAAATGACATAATTCCATTCATGGTCAATTAAATGCTGGCACACAGCGGTAAAATGAACAATTTCCCCGAAGCAGCTCAGCCATTTAGACAGAAAATGACTCACTGTCTCTTAAAAATGCCAAATAAAAGCAAAGCAGTAGGGTGTAGAAAAGATTTACAAATGAACTGCATCATCTACATGTAATCCAACTTTAGCCTTTTCTCTATTTGGCAAGAAAAGTGAAGCTGTAACACTGGCTACACTCTTGTTTTAGAGACACCACTCGACCTTTCAGCCAGTGAGCGTTGAGCACGTCAAGCGTGAGAGCGGCATGTCAGTGGCGTGACAAGTGAGTTCAAATAAGGATGCAGAGACATCCACATAATGGCCACTGTCAGTAAAACCAGGCAGTTAGTAATAGTGTTAGCAACCTTATTGTAACTATACGTAGACACACACACATGCAACTGTAAACTGTGTGAGTGTGTTGCAGGTGAGGCGGCAGGGCGAGGCGGACGCAGAGCTTCAGTGCCCTGTCATTTAGGCTGTGGTATCACCGCCACCACAGAGGCGGCCAGGCCTCGACTTAGTCAGGGGTGGCATGGAGGGCACAGGGAGGGGTGGCAAGGCCCTGATGCAAAAAAAACACTGTGTGAAAAGGGGGGGAGGGGTAAAAATCCCAACAGCCCCTCAGGAGGGGTGGGGTTAGACACAACATCTAAACTAACACAGACGCAAACCCGCAGATGAACTAGGACTACGCCAGGCCCTGTAACCTTGAGCAACATGGGGACAGGTCATTAAATGAAAACAGCAGAACGGGCTGAAACACAAAAATAATATAAACATAAATGAACAATATGTGTAAATAAAAATAGAAAAAAAATGTAGGGCTTAGGCATCCTGTTTCTGGCCGCATGACTGGTCAATAAACTCGACTGACCCTGCAGACCGAAAGTGGACTAACTTAAACACCAAAGTATGGACTGAGGAAACCACAGCAGTACCAAGCCCAATGACTTATCACATTGGTGGCCAGAGTGGACTCCCTGGACAGGCCTGACCTCACCGGGGTAAAAATGGCAGCGACAGTCACCGTTAAGACGGCCCGTGGCTGCCGGGGCCCAGACCGCTGCGGCGCTGAGCTGGGCCGAGCCGGGCCGCGGCTTCGCCTATTTAAAGCTCCCCCTTAAAGGTTCCAGTCTGCGTAACTGTTCAAAAGGGCCAAGTGAGCTTCCTGAGCGAGGCAGGGGAGGGTGATGTTGGGGACTTTATTTAGACGTCAACTTCCTGTTTGCAAAAGTGCCTGTTTCCCAGAAAAACGCACATGTGCGGAGAGAGAAGTTTCCCAAGTCTAATTACACGTATGGTTCAAGGCCGTGACAGTGTCCCAAATAGCCCCGACAGCCGAGGGTTAGACAGCACTCTGATAATGTTTGTTGTTGTTGCTGCAGGACGAATTGTCCTGGTTTCAAAATTGTACGGACAATAAAAAGGGCCTAAATTTAATGATTCAGATTCTTTTACTATTACACACAATACACTGTTTTTCCCAACTGCCCAAGTCCAGTTGTAGTTGTTAAACTCAGTTTGTTATCACGTTATACGCCGACGTGTAATATGAAATGAAATTTGCTATTTGTATTTAAAATGTATGGATTTTAACTTAATTAAAAGACTAAACCAAAGCCAGTGTAAAGCAATTCGGGCATCCGTGAAAGTCACAGACGGATGTCATTGCCACGCTTCTTTAACAAATAAAACAGAGGGTTACACATCCATTTCTAAATGTTGTGTAAAGTCTTTAGGAAAAAATTAGGTAGAAGAGCCCAGAAACTTCCAGGGGGCTTTCATGTATAGCAATGATTATAGGTGTATATTGCATGTTTTACATTTTTATTTTGTAATATTGTATAGGTCTTTTTCACAGAAGACATTTTGATATGTTACAGTAGGAAGAGCACAGGTGTAACTGATACAATGAATGATTCCATGTAGCTGCTTAACACACTTGAATAGAACAGGGACAATGGTATTGTTATTAGTAACACCTGTGCTTTTCCTACTGTGACAAGTTAAAGTGTCTGTTACTTAATTGTTCCGTTTTATAGAGCCTAAGAAAACTTTAGTTGTTTCCAAAGTCATTTCCAAATCCACTCATTCACTAGCCTCTGTATAATATACATAAACACTCAATAGTTCAACCTGCAGTGAGCAGTAAAAAGAGATTTAGGACACTTACATGTATACACCATTGTTTCTTTGCAGCATATTTGACAGTAACAGGAGATTTTAAGCAAAAAAGTAAAGTACATGATACAACCAGTACATTTTTCCACTGTGGGACTCTCTGAAGGAAATTTTAGGGGGCATAAAATTCACTTTTAATATTTGGACACTAAAATAAATGGTGTAAAGTAAATTTTACACACCAGAGAGCAAATACAAAGCAATGTTGGACAAAGCATTCCTATTGTGTTCATAAGAGTGTATCTATGTGTGTGTGTGTGTGTGTGTGTGTGTGTGTGTGTGTGTGTGTGTGTGTTTCTCCCTTAGCTTCAGTGCAGCCAAACAAATGGTCTGTCTCCTCTGTGTACCCAAGGCTCCAACCGATCCAGGCTGACCTATGCCACATAAACACCCGAGCTGTCAAACTCCAGCTGGCCAGCGACTCTGGTGGTCTGTCCCAACTCATACAGTACAAATGTGCCCACACACACACATACACACAAACTTGTATTGTCCTGTCAGGATGTCTACCAGCTACTCCTTCCTTTTGTCTCTGTCACAATCAAACTATTTGATAGTTCTGTCTCTCTTTGTTTCCGATGCATCATCTTGGCGTCAGCCAGAAAAATTAAGTGATGAAAAAACAAAAGAAATCAAACATTACCGTTGACGCACATTCACAACTATTGCTATTGCCATGGTGCTACCCAGTGAGAGAAACATCTGCGGTGTTGCCAGGGCAACAAGGATGTAAAACAGGATGCCGGCTGAGGACCGCAGGTGGTGTCGGGCTCAAACACATTTTGGAAAGACATGTGTTTTGGTCACACATACACACACACACGCACACACACACACACACTGTACACGTTTGTCCATGCATGTCATCGCTGTGGTAGGGCAGAATGTCTATGTCCGCAAAGACTTAGCGCGCACACACACACACACACACACACACAGAGAGAGGGAGGGAGAGAGAGAGAGAAAAAGGGATGCCGTAAAGACGGACAAGACAGGATTTCAGAGTTCCTCTCATTGCCATAGTGGAAAACATGGTATCTATGCTATCACCATTAATTATCTCTTCAGGACAATGTGGTGGAAACAGTATCATCAAGTTCATTTCAGCATTAACTCTCAAATGGCTGGGTTATCCACCTGCTATTCAGCCTAATATTGTGTCCATCTGGTTTAGAGGGCATACTAAATTAATGTTATGAAAACTCATGGGAGCATGTGTAACATATGCCTCTTGCATGTTACATTAAAACACCGTCTGAGATCTAATTCATGTTTTTACTTATTTTACTTTTATTTGGTAGTTCTAACGTGTACATATTTGTCATATTTCTGTATTTTTATACTGTTTTTTTCATATTTAAAAAAGGAAATTTGAGCTATAAAACTTCCATCCCTGGGGGAACAAGTTGGACTGTGCTTGTATCTTCAGGTGAGCGTCTCCTGTAATATACGTTGATGAATCCTGTAAATATGAATGTATAGTAATGAGACGGTATATCTATGTGTACATACCCAACGTTAGAAGTAGCCTACTTGATCCTGCACCACTGATCAGTTGGCAGTCAGTAGTTTATTCATAGTTATAATAGTTGTTGAGCTTGACCACAGAAATCGTTATTGTAAGTTTCCTTTGATTATTCCTTGATGTTTTATTGAGTAGTTTTACTGAAACCGGGCTATTATCCCTCAAGTCCCGAAAGCTTGTTAGCAATAAACGATCAACGACATAGGACATCTATTCTATTCAATGTTTATATATTATGTACATTATTTACTGGAATTTAAATTCCTGTTTAAGTTTTGACCAATTTGTTGCTGCATTTGTAAGATGTACACTTGAATTTGAATTCTCGTTAATTTACCAAGGTGCTGGTGGATGTTGTTTTTATTTTACTAACAAATAATTCAGTACAAAGGTAATAAACCAAAGTTTGATTCGAGCCAGATGTTACCAAAGCCATCAAAGAATGATCCCAGTGTCTTCCACACAGAGAGGCATGGAGCTTATTAATTAAACACTGGAATCACATTCGGTACTTGGCCGATAACCAGAGCCCAGGTATCGGTATCTGGACTGAAAAAGTCAAACTCTGTGATTTTCTTTTTGTCTGTACTATTAGTGTCCATGTGCTGCTGCAACAACATTATTTCCCTGCTGGGGATCAATAAAGCGTAATCTTATCTTAGACCCTATTTAACTTTTAAAATAACCAATCTTTCCTAGTGAAGAACAGGAACGATTCAAGTTACTCCAGCAGTCAATTGTTGCAAGACAGGTAGACACGGCAACAACACTTTATGAGTACACAAAAGCAAATGCATATACAGTAAACCATCGTCGACAGAATTGATCTAATTCAGTGTTTGTCTTTGCCGAATAGTCACTTAGTATTGATAATTAAAGTTCTAAAACTGACAGAATGATATAAAAGAAAGGAAAAGCCAATTACTAAAACATAACAGAACATATCTAGTAAACAGACCGATGACTCTCCCGAAACTCTTAAAAACAATGTCCCTCCATCACACAAACCCAATAAACACACATTCGGCAGCACATAGTAAATACGAGACTTCCTACTTTCTCTCTTAGGAGTGCAAGTACATGCTCAACAGGCTAACACAAACACACATGCACACACACCCTTTACCCCCTACACAGACAAACACAGCCTACGTCTGGTACCCTTGTTATTATGGATGTCCACATGCTGAACCACTCAGACAACTATTCCTGTGTGAGTCTGTCTGTGTGTCTATCTGTGTGTGTCTCTCTCTCAGTGTTTTCCTTCTGGTGGTGGAAGTGATTTGGAAAGTATGCAGTGGAAAGGGAGGGGCATCGCGGCCATTAAACCAGCAGGTTCGGGCTGCAAATGAAAGCGTGGCGCTAACGAGGGCGGATACTAATTGAAGAGCATCCCAGCGTGGTATCACAAACACACTGACACACATTCACATCATTCCTTGCTACAGTGCTATATATTCACACAAAGTGAAAAACACCTTTTTACATGAAATGCTTAGTGTGTTTGCTGATTGCGATAGCTTTCCCAGCTCATCCAGGCTGAGGCAGAATTTGTCTCCATGTTAGGGAGGTGGCTGCTCTCAGCAGCACTCTACCACAGCTCAGCTGCTTTAGCTTGGTGAGCCTTGTTGACCATCCCATTGCTAAAACATGACTTCAAAGCAGTAAGAATAGGGACCAGACAGAGCCAAGAAGTGGCAGCAGAAGTTTGAAGGGCCTTTTGTCAGATGTGAAAAGCTACTAATATACAAAACATACGCTGGAGGGAGCAGACCTGAGGCTATTTTATAATATTTATTATTATATTTTATTCTAAATGGAACATATTACTAGTGGATTAGCAAAGTAGACTGATCAGGATGTTATAAAATTCATAATAACTTTGTAGGCATGCAACAATTTGGCTTTTTCTTTCCCAATACCAGTGCTGGAATGGAAAATAGGCTTATTTTAACTCAGATCGGCACAATTATGGGCATTGATTGATTGATTTAATTATTTTTCTGCCTGTAGCAGCCTACATTTCAGTTAAAAAAGTATAAATCTATATCTTGTGATAATATTAATTTTTATATACAGCCTGCCTCTCAATGGATTTTAAGCACAATAAACAGAAAATATTTAACCGGAACATTTCTCATTTGGCCGGTGAAATTAAACCTTACAGGTGACATGACCAGCACTAATTTACACACACAGCTAGATGCTATCGTATATGAGGTAACAGAAATAAGAGACTGAGAGTGAGCTTGGTGGGAGTGTGTTTAGCATGTCAGAATCTCACCTGTTCTTCTGTGATGAGTCCAGGGTGTGTGTGGGTGTCATTGATGTAGTGCAGAGGCAGGCTCTGACACAGCTGTCCAAGCAGCATGGCCACTTCCTTCATGCTCCGCCAGCAACATACCAGCACCATCTGGGCTGTCACCCTGTAGCCCTCACCGCCTGGAGCCCACACAGTGACACACACAGTGACACACACAGTGTCACACACAGTGTCACACACAGTCACAGTGACATGGGAAAAGTTTGATCACTTTGTTTTATTACCAAACATTACTAACTTGAACTACAAGCTCTATTTGTTATATTATGTAATGTTAAAGCTTTGTTTTTGATGGAAACCAGAAGACGTCCAAGGTTACATCATGTGCCTGCTTATATCCAGACACATACATTGCACAGAGCCAGTTCCTTTTGTTTGTCATTGTAAAGTCACTAGTAGTTTAGGTAATCATTCCTAAAAGCATTTTATTGTGCACTGTATAAATATGCCACACAAAAATGAGGTCAAACACCTCCGCCATCAGGACATCATTAGTATTGCACTCACAAGCATCAATGACTTATTGGTTTTAAAGGGTTTTAATGTCTGGCAATGCAGTGAGTTTTGGTGCGGGGGCAATGGTAACGTATTGGCGGCTGGAACAAGGATTTGCTTCTGTTTTTTTAATCCGTGTATTATTTAGTAATGTTTAAACCTACTGTAAGTCCCCTTGGAAAGACGAGCCTCTTTCCGACCAAGTAGTTACAGGAACGTTGCTTTAGGAACAGTCCACTTCGAATCAGTTCTACTAACTACTCTCCCCCAAAAAAAAGATGGTAGAAGAGCAGAGTGCAACAGGCAAAAGAAACAACGGGTAAGTTTAACTAGCATTAACAAGTAGCTGGTTGAATGTCTGATGTTTGTCTTATGAGTTAGCATACGTAGGCAAACTGCAACCGACAGTGAAGAATATGTACTGTTTGTTTTTCAGACGTTGCTTGGTCACTAACGGTTCCTATGCGAAAAAGGGAAAAGACCCTGCCCTGAAGTAGGAGCTGAAAGAGTTACAGAAAATGTGGCCACATGGTCCTTAATAATCCCCAAATTGGTCCAGTCAAAACACAAGAAAGAAAGGGTTCTTGTGGCCAGGTTGGTTCAGTGGTAGAGCGGGTGCACATGTACTGAGAGGTTATGCCTCAATGCAGTGGTACAGGGTTTGAATCCGACCCTTTCTCACCTAACTGTCCTGTCAAAAATGTCAAAAGGGTTCTAGGAACATCATGTTCTAGGAACTGCAAAAATCCCTTGGTCGGAAAGCGGCTATAGAGAGAGTGCTCATGTGGACGAGAGAGAGAGTGTGTAAGGTGATCATGAAGCCTATTGTGCTTCTTGTACAATTCTCTGGTTCATCAGTGTGTATCAACCGCATGGCAGACTGGATTAGGCGTGACAGAGAGACGGCTGTCTCACACAAACGGGTCCAACACGCGCTGAATGTGGATTGGTGGGTCTGTGTTATAGTCATATGTCATTGATCTCGACGATAAATCGATTAAAACGATCCAATATTGCGGATAGAAAGTGAAAATATCGATACATATGGGCATTGGACTGATGTGACTTTTTTTTGAAATTCCCACTTTATATTTATTAAAACTTTGTTTATTTACTTTGTTTTTCATTTAATTGTCTGGTAGAGCTTAGTAATGAAATTGTAAAATTAGATTTCAGAGTGAATTGAGTCAAAATCGTACCCTTGCAGACTTTGTGATATCAGTAAACAATCCAGATAATATTCTATTGTGATATAATGTGTGATTTCCCCCCCCCCCCCCCCGAGTTATAGCCCATACAGCTTGTGTATGAAATATTGAAGGGCATCAGTATGATGAGCTCTAACTTACCTGTGTTTGGCGACGGTGTGTGTGTGGTCTGGATCTGTGTGTGATCATCTCCTCTGTGTGTGTCCAGCTCTCTGGCACGTGTGAAGAAGTCATTGGTGTCCCTGGGCTGAATCTCCTGCAGGATCCTCTGCAGCCCTGCTGAGTTCTCTGTCCAAAACACACACACAAAAAGCGTGTCATGTTGATATTAATATCTCCTCTTTCCCATTAGCTTCTATCAACCGATTTCGGCCACTTGTACACTGGATCTCGTTCTTTCGGTGATAGACTGTTTGGACTAGACTGTTTATGTTGTTTGTATTTATTATTGAAACTGGCATTTTTTTAAGCTGCACTCTTGGCTAGGTCTCTCCTGAAAAAGAGATTTTTATCTCAACGAGAGTTTCTCCCGTTTATACAGAAAAATAAATTATTATATAAATACAATTCCGTACACTCGTACATTTGTGGTGTTTTTGTCTGTTCACTCCCGAAAGCAGGATTTAAAGGCCGCTTATGTGAACTTCTTCAAAAGAATGTTGTTGACTCTGAAAAGATTTTTGAAGAAAAAAAAAAAACTTGCCAACAATTTGGGGGTATTGATTATACTCTTGATGAAAGCTCATCTGCTCATGAACAGGTTCCAAGTTCACAAGTTCAAACAATGAATTTACAATAAGTTTACATGGTGAAGAAGAGTTTGGTCAATCTGACTAGGAACACACATTCAAACAACCTCGCAGGGTTAAGAAGAACTTTAGGATGAGAACATTACAGTGGCCCACTAAGTGCACTTACCATAAACTGAGAGGCTGGGAAATGTCATTACCTGAGTCTGTATCCATGGGGATGAGTCCTTCTGGGGAGGAACTCTGGACTACAGGGGAAACCACGTCAGACATCCTATAGCACACAGTAATCAGGTCTGAAACCAGGCATCTCCACCGCTCAGGCTGGCTCAAATTCCTGCACGTACGTACAAACACACACACACACACACAAAAAACAGTAAGTATATGGCTAAGGTGATGGCTGGATTTGCGCTTCAAATACATGGTGTTGTGCTCAGGGAATGTGTAGAGGGCTTGTTTCCGCTGCCAACAGCAAAGCAAGACATCCAAAAGAAAGTAGGTTATTTATGATGTGTATGTGTTGGTGTGACTCATGAGCTCACTTAGTGTCTAGGTGCTGCAGGACAGCAGTGATGCAGTTGGCTCTGCCATAGAGAGGATAGGAAGCAGCTGCCTGCAAGAGAGATGACTCGGACCTGGACACCTCTAACTGCAGACAGCACAGCAAGAAGTGTACCACTGAGGACACAACAACAACAACACAATCATTTTATTTAGTGCCAACACGCACGCATATCCAGTATGCATTAGGGCTATGCCTCTGGATCTCACCAGCCAGTGTGTTGAGCTCCAAGATGACGGTCTCACAAGCCTGGGGCGGTGAGGAGGGAGGCTGGAACTCGAGGCCCTGCTCCTGGGCACAATGCAGCAGAGCCTGGCCCAGGTCTGGCTGCTGGAGCAGCAGGTTGAGGAGGTGGGCTGCTGTGACGCTGTCAAAGGGCTTGGTGCTGGTACTGAGGTCCAGGGCAGCCTGAAGAACACTGCGCATCCTCTCCGGCACCTGACATCATAAACACCGAGGTGAAATCAGTAAAACAACTTCAAAATACTACTATACAGTACAAGTTGATGATCCAAACAGGTTTATTTTTTTGTATCGCAGAGTTGTAACAAGTCAACAGTTAAACATTTTGAAGTAAACATAAAAAGTACTTAGTGCTACAAAACAAAAAACATTTTGACAAAATTAAAAAGATATAGCTAAATTGCATAGTTCTTGTCCCCAATGAGGAATTCTAAGCATTGACAACCACACGGTTGGCTGATGCAAGCACTCGTGATCGTGCATCACCCCCGCCCCCTCCTTTTTGATCCTACATGTCCTCCGGGGAGGAGGACATGTAGGATCAAAAAAAAAAAGACTCTTCAGAAGACGTAAGTAGATTTATTAGAATTTCTGTGTGCGAAATTCACCGGCCGACACCAGTTTCTATACATATAGCCATGCTGAGAAATACAGAGAGACGTGCGGATCTGATAGTCTTAATTAGCTTTGTAGCATCTCATTTGGCCATTCATTAATATAAAAAAGTTACTAATTAAAGATAGTGGGTGAGCTTGATCCTCATATTAACCTGTAGTCCCACAGCTGATGGTGGGAGTTGCCGTAGTAACGTTGAGGCCAGTTGTTTGACTTCCAGGAAGTTGCTGGCGACGCAGTAGAGGACATTCTGAGCATGGGCAGAGGTCACAGCTTCACTGAGGGCAAACGCGTCAGGCCCTGAGGAAAACCGAGAGGTAGAGGTGAAGCAAGGCTGAGCCAGCTAGAGCATCAGATGGCATCAAAGTAAAGAGACCAGCTAGTAATGGCTAGACTGCTGCTTTCTGGCGTCAAAAGAAAGAGGTGTTCCAGAAATGTGTGCTGGCCACTGGTATTTCATGAAAACATCATCACATAGTTGTTCTTGACGAAAGCACAGGATTCCAAACTGCTCTGAGTGAGTTGGATGATATATGACACTATGTTTGAAGCTTTTGAGTCAGCAACAGGTATATTTACTATGCATACTGTTAGACGGGAAAGACCAATTTCTTCTTTTAAAGATTATTTTTTGGGGGGCTTTTTGCTTATTTATTAGTGACAGGGTATGGACACGCAGCAAAGGGCCCGCAGGTTGGACTCAAACCCTGCGCCGCTGCAGGACTCAGCCAACTTGGGGGGGGGGGGGGAACGCTCTTGCTGGGTGAGCTAGAGGCCGCCACGAGAAAGTCAAACTTCAATTGTCTGGTATCGTCTATAAAAAGTGCCTAAAAGTTGCGGTTAGTATGATGTCAGTTAAATTAGCTATTATGGCCGTCAAACAACAATAAGACAAACACAGTCAGTGATCTCCTACAGGCAGTTGTACATAGCTTTGCTATGCTTTTTTTTTTTTTTACTGCATAATCATATTGGTTATTACCTTGCCATAAACCTATAATGTTAGTAGCCGATTTTTTTACACAGCTGTGATGGTTTGTAAAGTTCGGTAAGTCATATATGGCTGCCGCTGATGAACTACCTCCCCTGTGAAGAGACTTTGAGTCTGTGAAAAGCTCTATATGAATTCCATTTATTATTAATATTATTATTATTATTAGGCGTACCAGTGCTGAAGGTGAAGAGCTCAGCCAGTAGGCACAGCAAGTGGAGGGACATAAGGCAGGTGGAGAAGGAAGCTCCAGGAAGCAAAACCTCCAGCAGCCTCACACACAGCCAGCGCAGGAACTCCTAAATCCCATAAAAAAACATTTTCATTGTAAGACAAAATCAACTCCGGTAACCCTCTTTCTGTTGTGTTCCATGTGTGTGTGGTATGGTATACCTTGTACAGCTGTAGTGTGTGCTGGTCTCTGTCTCTCTGCTCCTGCTCTCTCTCCTGGATCAGTCTCTTCTGCAACAGCAGAGCGCTGTCCTTCATTCTACAAAGCAGCTGTAAAGGAGAAGATTTTAAGCTCCATTATGTAATAGTTTTGATTTCATCATTAAAGTGAGTCATACATGTCTCCTTGTAATGTGTAGGGTTGTTAGCACTGCCGATCCCACTGAAAGGGAAAATTACATCACTTCCATTCCCTAGCATAAACTTCTCCCAGCCAACAAACTGACTGTACGATACCAGCTTAAAAGGGGAATTGTTGTATTATTATTTTTGCAATTGGTCCAGTATTGAGCATTGAAACTGTAACCAGAAGCCATTATAAAGGCTAAAATGTAATCACATTATGGAAAGACGGTAAGGTCTTGTTCTGAAATCTTGGGAGGTGAATTGTTGCCGATGGAACCATGTGAGAGAAGGTTTGAGAGAGGGTTCGAGAGAGGAGTGCCGAGGGAAAGTTTGTTACGTTGGTCAGGGCCGGAAGTTAACTTTTTTGACGGCCAGCCACTGTGGCAGGTGGATTCAAATATTACCACAATTACTTTTTACCAGCCAGGTTTTTTTAAGCCTCATAAAAAGGTGAAAAACAGAAATCACATGAACGTTCCAAAACAGCAACCTACTGCTTTCATGGACGTCAGATGCCTTGACCGCAGCGGTCTCCTCCGGGAGCGCAGTCATTAATAGTTTACAATTTATCATGTGTAGGTGGCTTTTTGAGGACTCGTGGTCCTTAATTGCTTCCAATTTTAAGATTTTTGTCCTGATTACAAAAGGATTTGACTTTTCTTTCTCTGATCCATGCACACGACAGTCACTGCACTTTGTTTGCACATTTGTTCTATGCTGTTGTCATAAATCCGCCCCTCACCAACCTCGCCATTGTCACCAATGGTCCACTTCGTATTAAAACGTCTTCTTTTACATTTCTTTGACTCATGCTCATCTTTTTGTCGGTTGTTAGTTTCAGCTGGCCTCTGTACTCTAGTAACGTGCCGCAACATTTTTAGCTGAAATCCAACAAAAGGGCAAACTTTGTTGAAACATAAAAGGACAACAGTTGCATAAAAAACCTGATGAACCCCTCAATTCTCTTGGCTTTACAGATTTACCCGCCAATTGCTAAATTCTCCCGCATTTGGCCGGTGGCTGGGTGTTAATTTCCTTGTTGGAGTACTGTACATAAAGCGTGGCTTAGTGTTATCTAACAGATTTTCAATGTCATGGCTGAATATTAAGATGGCTGCAAGTGTTTATTTGAGCCAGAGTAAATGGATGAAGAATAGCTCCTACAAACGGATTAGGTGAAAGAGAGGGGCAGCAGGGAGAGGAGGGTGAATCAGCTGCTGCAAGGCCACAAGGGTACGGAGATTTGTACTGTGACTACGTGCCCACAAAGGAAGAATGCCCATGTTGTAATGAGTGGGACCTGTTGCTGCCTGATTCAGAACGAGACTTCTCATTGAGCGGGACTTGGACACAACAAACAGTTTGGATTGGGCGAAACGTTTCATTTCTCTGTTGGACCCTTTTCATAATATAATCAACAATCTAAACTCAACAGTGGCAAAAAACAGCACTTTTAGTGGACGTCCACTGATGGTTTTCAATTGCCCAGAGTGATTACATGGCACTTGGTCAATACTGGACCACTTTTTAAAATGGTTGTTCCAATTAGTCATTTTACCACAGAAACATTGGAAGTAGGGTCCGGATTGGAACACACTGAAGATACCCTTCAACATCTCATGTGAGGTAAATGGCTGACCTTCTTCATCAGGCTGACTGTCTGCTGTCTGACGCCTGGTGACTGGCTGTTGAGATTAGGCAGCAGGAAGTGGCGGATCAGGTCCATTTCCTGGGAGGACAGCGCTTCAGTGCTGCGGTGGCTCTCACACACTAACCCCAAAGCATCCATCCTCACCTGGGCGGTAGGATTTGAGGAACCACAAATAGAATGGAAATCCAAGATAAATGCTAAATACAATACAAAAAATACAATATTAAAAAGAGAGGATACACACTTGAGGATACAGACACTCACTTGATCATGTTTGTGCACCAGTGCTTGTTGGAGTAGGGAGAGGGGCACCAGTCCTCCCCACAGACCCTCCTTTGAGGATGGAACAACACCCTGGGCCCTGGCTGCCCGCAAACATGTCATGAGAGCCCCCAGTGCACCCCTGCTGCCTGAAGGACCTAAGGAGGACAGAAAAGAGAGACATTCATGTGCAGCTGATATATTATGAGAATAACCAGAAGGAAAAAGGGAAAATAGTTGCCAATAAATGATATGTGAATGTGTTTCTATGTGCAGACATGTGTGCCTTTACCTGTGCTGCTTGGTGGTGTGTCCTGCAAGGCCTGGACCATGTGTGCCAGACTGGAGGGGCTGCAGCGTAGCAGCTTGGGTAGGAAGTAGTCCAGGATGTACGTGGTCTGGTCCAGTCTGGCACGGCACAGCACCTGTAGCAGGGGGGTTACCCACGTCTGGTGCCAACACTCCATCCAGTCCTCTGTAGCTGTCTCATCCCCTGCACCAGCCTCACTGGCCAGCTGCCCCTTGTGGCTGACAAAGAGCCTCTCCAGGAGGTCGCTGGCATAAGGAGCCAGGGTCTGGTCACCCATCAGGCCCAGGAGACATGAAGGAAGCTGGGGTTGGATGTCAAGCAGGTAGCGTGCCCCAAAGAGCTCCACAAGGCAGCCCAAGGAGCCGTATTTCCCCCTCATGTGCCACTCCAGTCCCAGCAGGCTTTGGGAGAGCTCTGTGATGTAAGAGTCCTTGGTTGGGTCAGAGATAGACGGGCTGGTGTGTTGATGGAGCAGGAGGAGGTTGCGAAACAGGGAGCGGGTTTGGTGGCGGACTCCGTCCAGCGGGTGCTCCCAGTGGGAGTAGATGTGCTCCAGCAGTTGTTGCTGTAGCTCCGAGCCGCCGCCGAGGGGTTGCTGGAGGCGGGGAGGGCAGGGCTGCCTCTCCCCCTGTAGGCAGTCAAGTGCAGCACAGCTCCACAGGGTCAACACCCGGGCCACCACCATGGCTGTACTGGACTCCTTAATACTACAGTATTTGGAGATGGTTGACACAGATCAGATAGTCACACATTTTATTACTGGTGTCTATCACAAATTTTTTTTGGGACTAATTCTGATTGTGACCCCTCTCCTTTGTTAGAGCATAACAATGTAGACTAATCAGCACTGAATGGGGATCAGATTCCCAGACCTACCTGACATCCAGATCCAGCAGCGTGTTTGGTACCAACAGCAGCAACTCTTCCCACTGGGGCCCGGGGAAAGCGTCCTTCCAGCACAACATGGCCAGAGCCCCATGACACAGATACAGAGAGACACCCGGCGGGCGATCACTGGTCCACAGTCCCTCACACCTCTGCTTTAGCCACTGAGGAGCTGGGTCCAGACCCTGCGCTGAGTTGCGCAGCAAACTGCATATCTAATACACAAAGACAAGAATGACCAAAACATTTGAAGTCAATCAATGCAGGTTTCTGCAAGACGCAACATTCCAGCAGCTTTACACATGCATTGCTATATTTGTTGTGTTGCATGTTAAAGAAAGATGTTTTATTCCCAAGATCATGACTTTACATTCAGTCAGTCTCATAGGGAACACTAGTACATTTTCTGAAACGTGTGCGTCATGTGCGAAATTCAGAACTTCGAATCCTCGACTCACCACAGAGGCGACTTCATCTCCACGACCCATGACAGACCTGATCAATAACACCACAGCCATGCCGGCTGTACTCTGGACGGACTGGACAAACTCCTCTAGAAACAGAAAAAAGGAACAGAGGAGGAAAGTATTTGTGATTTTGTCCTATATATTAGCAAAAATGACCCTCATTTAAAGTTCTGGAGCAATCAGGAGTTTGGGAAATTTATGACTCCCATCTGCCATTGTCAAGCCACTTAGGACACATTTATTGTTTGTCTCATAAAATGACATTATCATTAAACATATTTTGTAAATTCTTATTTTCCTTTGGAAATACTTATTTTCCTAAATTAAATTGACTGGTTACACAGGATGACAACTAAAAGACATTCAAGACTTCTTTAATGTAATAACATTTCCACTGAATGAATGAATATATATACTGTATATAGATAGATAGACATGCAAATATTCATATGCTTATTTTATTTAAGCATCTATGAAATACTGTGAAAACTTGAGATTTGTTCTTCTCCCAAAGAGTTCTTTATTTAGGAATACTTGTTCTGAGAATAAGTCAGAAATAATGAGTATGGATGGAGATTGATGAATATTTTTGAAATTTAAAAGAATACAGAGCTATATGTCTACATCCATCAGCTGAGTCTCTGCATATGCCAGGTGTTTCTACATTTTTGAGTCCTGTTTAATTTTTACCACCAGTGAGGATGTGTGTGTAGCAGCCCAGGAGGCTGCTCATTGTATCCTCCAGCTTGCAGCGATTCTGTTCAGCCTGCAGGGCCGCACTGATGGTCTCCTGGGATCTCTGGATCACCAGCATGGAGGTCTTAACGGCTGCCAAACAGGACTGCATCAGCTGGGCCTGGACAATGTGACGTCCTGCTAGACCACTTGGACAACAGCAGGGGGCGACAGAGACAAATGGATCAAAAACGAGCTATGTGTTTACACCTGATTCCCTCCTGTATCAACATGTTAACTGGCTGATCAGACTGTAACGCCATACATCTATACAATTTAAAGCCAAGTATAAATCTAAGTAAAAAACAAATACTAATGTGGAGATAAGGACAAACATAGAATAAATAATATCCCTCTATACCTGTTCTGGTGAAGGTATTCACTTAATCCCATGTGAAGGAAACACAACACTACATAAAAGGAGAAAAGAGAGACAATGGAAGATTTTTCTTAAAAAATGTAGCAACAAATGGCTGTTATTCTTAGTAAGTAAGCCACACACTAACCTTCCAGCAGCAGTTTGTGAATGCATCTCTCACCTGAAGAAAAGTAATTTTGGAAATGTGGTTATTCTACAAGTAATTTTAAAATAGGGGATAAATGTATCTGATGTGTTTAAAAGTAGAGTAAGTCAGCTGTAAGGGCAAAGCAGTCCCCCACTCACCGAGAGGAAAGCCATCCAGACAGGCAGAGATGGTGTCTACGAGGTGTGGGTACTGGGCTGTAGTTGGGTTGGACAGACAGTCGGACAAGCAGGCAGACAAACTGCTTACAGTCTGCTCTTGTAGCCAGGCTGGTACTGAACCCAAGGCACTGAGGAAATCAACAGAGAGTCCTGTTAGTGAACAGCGGCCATATTCACAAAACATCCTCAGGCTTAGATTAACTCCTAGGACGTAGGTTTAGGACTTCTAGGTTTTTTATTAGTAATTCACGGATGATGGGATAGGGTTAGCATTAACAGGACTAACTGGTTGCACACGTTACTACTACTTGGATATTGATATGGAATTTAGATTGCTGTTAGGACAAGGATTTACATTAAAAGATCGGTAATCGTTACATCCCTTCATGCAAGTGGCCACGGAAATCACCTCATAGTCTCCATCTTGTTTACTTGACTAACTAAGAATCCTAAAACTTAGCTATGTACCTGGCAATGGCTCGTCGTAGGGGGTTCTTGGCCTGCAGGGAGGTGTAGACCAGAGACAGGGTGTGTAGACAGGCCTGCAGAAGAGCTCCATCAGGCTCCTCATCAGTCAGTGCCTCCAGCTGGGACCCTGCCTAAAGCAGTATGTAAACAGTGGTCATGACTGTATGTTAGTAGCACTCCATCTACATACGTTTTAATTTATTTTTAATAACACACATATCTTAGTAGAAACACACTTATCTTGTTTTAATACTTTTTTTAATTAAGCCGTTTCTCCATAAAGTCAACATAATCCTTGCATGTTGAAGATGACAAGGTGGTGCTTTTTTACTTTATCTCACAAAACCAACCTTCTTAACCAGCTGGATCTGCTGCACCGGCTCTGTCAACTCCAAGCAGGACTTCAGGGTCTGGGACACCTGCCTGACTCCATCATATCCTCCATCCAAGGAGAGGGATGCTGGAAAAGATCAACGTTAAAGACTCTGACAACATATATAAAAAGTAGTGTTGGCATGTGTATAGTGCTCACATCTGGACTGAGAGTGGTCTACGTTGGCATGCAATCTTTACTGGGAGCACCAACAGGATTAATTACACATGTTTGTTTTTTATAAACCGTGGTAAGTTTGCTCATCACTAGTTTGGTCTCATTACCTATCAGCTTGTGTAGGTTCTCCTCATCCAAAACCACAGCCTCTACTTTGGCTGTCTTCTTCTTCTTCACCACCATGGCTCTCCTGTATAAGGAACAAAAAAATGTTATTGTTTTGGAATTTATCTAAAACAATAATTAAAATGTACACAAATCTGCAACATGGCTTGGGTACAGAGAATAAAATCTCTCACGTCTGTCAAAATTGAGAAGAACACCAAATCGTCACCTCTTTAATAGTGAATGAATTATGAATAACGTAGCATTTTTTGTACGTCACATTTGTACGTTTTGTCTGTCTGTCTCCCTCACGCGCGCGCAATGAGAGGGTGAGAGAGTGAGAGAGTGACAGACAGGCGCACGCGCGCGCACGTATACACACACAGTACATATGTAGCTTTACCTTGGCTAAAACTAACGTCAACGTTACTGCTGCTAGGATTTCTGTTGCTAACTTCAGTTGCTAACTGTCTGGCATTGAGTCTACGTGTGAAATTCAAAAGCGAGACACAACTAGCAAAAAATGACACAATAAAACAACGAAATGCTCACATAAAGTTGTACAGCTAAATGAGTGTTACGGTAAATATAAGTAGCTAGCATTCACCTCAATTCAGCATGAGGTTTACTTGGAGCTTCTCTTCTTTTGCGGGTAGATGAAATGTATGTCAAGCTATAGGAAACAGACGCTTTCACTTCCTGTAAGCAGTTTTCAGAATAAAACGAAATGTAAACACCATTAACAATAACTAAATAAAATGCAGTTTACATCTAGTTTTTGCACATATTTATAGCCTTTATTTAATTAAATATATAAAAATGCATTTATTTGTTGCAAATGTGTAGTTAAAAATGGTTCTGCATATGTAATTGTTATGAAACTTGGAATTAGAAGCCACACTTATTTGGCTTCCTTTAATGCTCCCGCAAGCTTGACACACCCACTGTGGTCCATGCTGCACGTGTGAGACGTCACTTCCGACAAATCGTTGCAGACAGACCGCCCTCAGAAGCTACACTTTCCATAAAATAGCGCTCCGGCTTCTTATTGGTGGACAACACTCGTCAATTAAACACGGACTTCGTGTTTCTGCTACGTAGAGAAACGCCTTCCAAGTATGTGATTGGACGTGTTGTGCGAAACCACATACTCTAAGTCCAACCCTGCTCCAACTTTTTGCCTTTGAGCTGAAATGAAATCCTCGCGCAAGAGAGAAATTCACCGTTTTACTCATGAATTAGGATTTTCTCCACAGGAATAACAAGACGTCACGTTTAGAAGCTGGAGTCAACATGGCGTGAAATTCCTCGTGTGGTTTCTATCCATCAAATATTGAAAGGGTAAGTCGAAAAACTTTGGAAAGAATTGCAGTGTTTAAATTAAATAGGAAACGGCGGGTCTATGTTTTAGCTTAAGGTATGTTAGAGAGGTTCAAACTGTGTTTTTAATACACTTGTGAGACAATTAGCACTGAACATTTGCCCTGTTTTTCAGTTGGCGGTTTTTGGTGATTCAAAATAGATAATTTTTTAGTTGAGGACACTCCTGAATGTGAATACAGTAGTCTCTACTTTTTGCCATTACTCATTTATTCACTGTTGAGGAAAATCAAGCTAGCGGTGTCTTTTGCTAGCTAGCGTTATATTCAGGGCCATAACCTAACTTTAGACACCAAAATAGGCTTTTTATTTTGGAAATTAAATGTCAAAATGGTATTGTGTTACTACAGGAAACAGAAACACATCAGTTATAACGTGTAATAGTGTCTCTAAATTCAATTTTAAACTCCACAAACTATTTAAAGTTAAGCATTTTGCCTCAGAGTGGCTAACTGTTGACTGTTTAAACTCTCTGTATTAATCCTGAAGAAGAAAGAATT
The DNA here is from genome assembly GCF_013103735.1 of Etheostoma cragini. NCBI lineage: Eukaryota > Metazoa > Chordata > Actinopteri > Perciformes > Percidae > Etheostoma > Etheostoma cragini. The sequence goes on along the minus strand of NC_048423.1, from coordinate 23,551,461 downwards.
ATTGAATTGTTTATTAAATAAATAATTATAAATTCTGGACTCTTCAATTCTGGTCCACTGTCTCTTTTAGAGCTGACCGATACAGGATTTTTAAGGCCAATACCAATGCAAATATTTGGTGATTTAAAAATCCGATATTCCGATATATTGGCCTAAATATATTAAATTTTAAAAAAAATCTATTAAAGTTCTGATAAATAAAATGTACAAAAATACAAAGTTAGGGTATGAAACTTGAAGTCATTTGAACAAAAACACATTCACAAAAAATAATCAGTGTTGCCAACAGGGACGTTGTAGAGCGTCCTCTGGTGGACAAACTATGCAACACCAACACTCATAACATGGTTGACCGTCCGTTTTCATGTTATTTTTAAATATTTGTTTATCAGTATTATTTATTTGTCATTTATTATTGATTCTGATTAATGCATTGTTGTTGTTTTGATCGGCCGTTATAAATGCAGATACCGATCGCTTGGGAAATGCCTAACATCGCCTGAAAATATCGGCCTGCCGATATATCGGTCGGGCTCTAGTCTCTTTACACTGACTCAACAGGAAGTGCCGCAGAGAAAAATAACCTAAAACAAACTCTGGGTCCATGAGATTTAATTGCCTTTAATGTCCACCAACCACATCCTTTCATCATCACTGTGGAATGATGCTTGGAGAAAAATACAATATAAGTATAGTGTTCCATAGAAAATTGACTAATATTCTCATAGGATCTTATTAAATTCTACAAACTACTGTATGTACTTACAAGGAAATTGGAGTAAATCTACTTCTCCAAAGCCCAGATGAATTGTACTGTTGCAGGTGAACCATAAGTCACGATAATACTCTCCATTAGGCACTATGAGTTACATAATAAGAATGTTAGACTAACGAAGTATGAAGGTGAAGGTGAGAGAGGGTGGTCTTACAGACAACTTGCAACAAAACCTAATTAGTCTTGTCAGTACAAATTACAGCAATGATTCTAGGATATCTTAAGACCTTTGTAACAAAAAAGTCATGCAACAAAATGGATATGGATTTTTTAATGGATATGTATAATGTAAGAACAGATATATGGTATCACAATTCATTGACGCGTATGCACGGTTTATGCATATGTAATATGTCATATTATAGTCATTTATGTGGGTATTTTTTTGTGGGATGAGAGCTATTTTTTTCCTTTGCCTTCCTCAGTGTTTACCACAGCAAACATGCAACAGAAATAGGCCTGTGGAAAGTATTTTATGGCCTTCCTCTACACATGTGTGCAGTGAGTCTCTTTGTAAGGAGGCCAGGCTGGTAATGAGAGGTTATTACTTAGAAGAGAAACCCAGGCCGTCTATCTTCCTGCTATTCTCCTTCATCAGAGATGCTCATCTGTCTCTCTCTTCTCTCTCTGCATGAACCGCCTGTTTTCCAACGATAGAGCTGGAAAACATGATGCAAGTCCGTCCCAGGCAGGGTGTCGAGGTGTTTTTCTATTTGGCTAAGCTAAGTGGTACGCCCACTCCCCACACTGTTCCAGCTGGGTTCAACCCTGGAATATTTCAGGTGCTGGCTGGTGGCAAAACATCTGCACAACAAACTCTCTGTCTGGTTGTTTTTAGTCTGTGTCTAGATATGTTGGTGTGTATTTGGGTTAGAGAGATGCGGTATATTGGTTTGCAAGTATATGAGAAAAAAATTCATATACTGGTCCAGTGTCTGTTTTCCATTTCATGAATATAATAAAGCTGGATTGATTTTTTTTAAATTTAAAGAACAGACAAATGCAGCCCTTGTTGCCCTGTATGCAATATTGACACAAGTAAGCATCAATCATCATGAGTCTCAGTGCTGTTTGGAGATGTGTCCGTTTTACGTAAAAACCGCTGTTTACACTGGTTTGCTCTTTTTCTCGTCGCCGAGAGGGGTGGGGGGGGTCGCGAACACCAACGTCATTATTCTGGGGGGTCAACTCAAAAGGCCCTGACACCCCAACCCGATAATCGTCTGGCGAATCGTCGGTGACTCAAGTCTGTTTTGTGTGTTATGTACATACACAGTTAAAGAAATGGACCAACGGACCCCGTTGCTCTGGACGGAGACCAGTGAAGTCTATTAGAAGCTCTTTTCTGGTAACAGCTGAGTGTTACTGCGCAACCTCCAACTGAGCGTGACAACATTCCCAATCAGCAGAGACTGAGAGCGCAGGTATATGTTAGGAGATTACGTAGACACGGGCTTATTATTGTTATTATAACTAAAATGCTAGCTACCATTAATAATTATACCTAAACAGTTCCAAACTGTCCAAAACTGTCTGCAAGCTTACCTTGTACTATACGGTAATTCCTCTACTGTGCGACATTAAACAAAACCATCTGCTACGGAGGCATAACATGAGATACAAGGTAATGGACTTTTTTATACATTTTTGTTTTTCTTTAGAAATAAACAACGGACAAATGGAGTCTTTAAACGCTTCAGATGTGAAGTTATTCACTGTCAAAGTGGCGCCAAAATGAATGTCAGTCAATGGAATGATAACGGCGGGTGAAGGCTTATTAGCATCAAAATGGCGCCATAGGAGCTATGCTTAGAGAGGAGAGGCTTACCCCCTTGGTTCTGTGCTGTTGGCCTTCATTTTGGCCGACCTTATATGCTTGGTCGGAAGGTGGGCACTGCCGGCATTCGGACTCAAATAACAAATCTGATTGGCAATGTGCTAACCTGGAAATGAGCGTGACTAGAGTCCCTCAAAATCTGACGAACATCTTTTAAACTGACCTTTGTTGATCTGAAATGAAGACAGATTCAGCAGCCGCATGGCCTATTTCTCGCTTAAAATGTTTTTAGAAACACGTTTCGTGAACTGTTATGGAATATGAGATTGTATTCTGAACAATCCAAAACAGTCGTAGAAACCAAACCCACGTGACGCATTCGTCCAATCAGCTAATTAACATTAACGTTACTGCCAACGGTCAGCTGTCGGGTTAGCATGTCAGGGCCATTAAAGGTTGTGAACCACTGGTCTACATACTCTTGGTCTGTCACTGCTCTGTGTTTGTCTGTGTGTGATTTCCAGAGGGTTGGGTGTTATGGCGGAGGGGGAGGAGGCCATGAGCCAGGAGGACTGGAAGGAGAAGTGTATGGTCCTGGAGGCCCTGCTCATGAAGTTCCGAGTGCAGATAATCAAGATTCGAGAACTCACCGCTGACAAGGTTGGTTCAAATCTCTCTCATCCTGTAAATCTGCCGTGGCCAAACGGTTTGAAAGAAAGCAGTTTATGATTTAAATGGGTCCATCTGAATTGTGTTTATGTAAGTGAGGGAAATCGTAATGTACACAGGTGGGAAGTCTTTACAACAGTTGCGTCTCTCTTCCGGCACAAAGTGAGATATGAAGAGGAGATGTGAGCATGGAGGAATTGTGTTTAGCAAATGGGACATCATCGCTCACTCCAGAGTCATTTGGAAGAGATGAAAATCACTCATAATGCACAGCATCTCAACTGTCCTTCAATGTCAGGATGGCCATCGAGAACCCATTCCTACCTGGAATCGTTTCAAAAACAACGATTCCTGCAGAATCATTTCTTTTTGGAATTGTTTCAAATCCGATCATTGCTTCCCAATTTAATGTGCACAAGTTTTGGTTTCCGAAGGGGCCTTGGAACACAGTAGGCAAGGCTCTAGTGTGTAGCGTGGGGGGTGGGAAATCGGTTCTTAGACAATTTGATGCTCAATAATTGAAAACATTTTTTTGTCCTGGGGTCAAATTTGCCCCATTTAAAAAAGTTTCTACTTCAGAAATTTGGGATTCTTTCATCCAATTTGTCCAAATATCATGTGAATGGTTCCATGTAAAACTAGTGGTGATACAGTATATTGGCGTTAATGATGTGTACAGTATACTGATGGTAGGAATACAAAAATGAAGAAAATGTTGAAAAAAGCTTCAAAAAGTGCTATAAAAGTATTTTAGACACGTCAAAAAAAGTCAAAAGTGTAAAACAATTTTTCAACTGGGAGGACAACACAAGGGTTAAATTTGTTGATTTTTATTTAAAAGTTACTGTCTCCAGACAAGTATAAATCAGAAAACAGAGTGACTGAAAGAGGATAGGATAATGGACAACAACTTAGAGTTTAGTGTGGAAGAAAAACACACAAAATGGCCAAAAGGAAGTTTTGTTTATACACAAGATCTCATAAGACATACATAAAATAATTAGGCCAAACCCAGAAGAAGAAGAAGAAAAGGTAATAGTGATAAAGAAATGAAAAGGTGTTTTTAGGATTGGTGATGATCATTTTTATTATTTGACTGAACATGGAATAACATTGGAGCTGCTGGTGGTTCTGTTATTGTTGTTTCCATGGGGAGATTTCTTAACTCACACTATTACAGTCATGTAATAATATTCATTTTACAGTAGGGAATGAATGAGACATAATTCGCCTTAAACCAAAATGGGGCCCCACCTGCGATATTCCCCCCCCCCCCCCTGGCCCGCGATTTGGATATTGTGTTTCTCCATATTGCAATTTCCATAAAATTTGCAGCCCTGTCGAATACCAAATCCTAAAAATTGGAAGTGACATGACATATCTCGTACAGTATATTGTGTGTTGATGCGTGACACGGTTTTGAATGAGCTGGACTAAATGAGAACTTGTGTTTTGGGTTGGCAAAGATTAAGCCTTAGAATCATTTTTACTGAATATGGAAACAAATCACGTCATGTTCTACAGTAGGTCTAAGTTTGTTAGGAATAAACAGAAGAACAGGGTGCTTACAGTAGCAGGAGATTCCATTGTGAGAGTGCCAGACTACAGAAACTCCAACTTTGGCCTCATTGTTTGATAAAAATAGCAGTGCACCAAATACAATGTCATAATTTAAAAAGCGTCAATATGTTGCCCTCATAATTACAGGAGGACATCCACTCTCAGATTTGTGGTGTGTCTAGTGGGTACAGAGCTGGCCGGCCCAAACTGTTCAGTGGCCTAGATCTGAAGCTGCTCTCCAGGGAGGCTGATTAGAGCTCTAATGTAAACAGCAGTCTGACCACAGGGCTCAGCCACGCACTGCATGATGGGATTGACCCAGCTCCAGTCAATTACAGAGTCAAAGTAAGCTCAGCTGGACAGCCAAACAAACTCCCGGAGAGACTTGGAAGAAAGATTGGCTTTGGTGGGGTTTTTTTGCAGCCCACGTAGCACATGTGAGTCTCTGCTGCATATTTTTGTCCCATCCATCCTGTTTGACAGGTTTGAATTTAACTGTGTTTAAGGATTTTTCCACTCGACATCATAAAACACACCATTAAACTCAGAATAACACACAATGGGTCTTCTGCACAGCTATAATTCACCCCAACTACCCCAGTTTACTTCCTTTCCTTAAGTGGTGATGACTGTTAGTAATAAAGTAGTAGCAGTTCAGAGCTTAGTGCCATGCCTGCATGTGTGCCAGTTTCAATTTCAAGTAGTCTGTTAGTTTGGCTTTTTTAAACTGGGATCACCACCTTATAGCTCTTAGCCTGTATTAAACAGTTTTTCTTTCAGCACACTGAGAGTTTGGGGTAAAACTGATGAAGAATAGCAGTAATCCCTTCCTTTTACCACATATGGAAGAGCACTGGTTTAGTTCCCGTGGATCCAGAGTTCAACCAGAGTTCAACAGTTTTTCTCAATCTTTTATTCATGATCAATTCCATTATTTTAATTAAAAAAGATACAAAGAGTCAGTGAACCTGGCAGAGGTTTAGTTGGGTAGCATGAAAAAGCGTGAAAATTCTCCAATAAACCCAAACTTGTTGCGTCAAATCCATCATATCAGAGATGAATGAAAGTGATTAGCCAATATCGGACTTTTGCAGTAATAAAAAGCCAACATCCAACTACATTGTGATATTTTCCTGCAGCTTTCAGAATTAGCATGTAATCATTTTGGTTTGTTGTAGAACGACTCATCACGTTGTGCTGCCTGATTTGCTGATGCTATGCTATGACCTCATGATGCTAACATGCGGCCCCCTGCTATTGTTTTTTTTTTCTCTACTGTGGCTCCCACCAGCTCAGCCAGAGCTTGTTGTTTTAAAGCAACGCGGGGGCGCATGCACGTCACTACAAAATCCCCCTAATATCTCACTGTGGAGGTAGACTTACAAAAGGTTGGCGATTCACTCTGCCGTTGAGGCCTCCGGTGCTGAACAGACTGCAGGTTTGTGTCCATTCATTGATGCAACTGCAACATTCTAGGTTGTTCTGTAGTACTGAAATGAGAGCTAATAAAAAAAAATGTTGTAGTGACAGCACACTTCTACAACACGTTAGAAATCAGGATGCAAAATTAACTTTTTGTCCACCAGTGAATGTTGGAGTGTGCAGTTTGTTGAGTGTCAAACGTTTGGCTGGTGGATGGTCATAATGTTGTACCCTGTTGGAAATTACTTTGAACCTAATTGCTAATTGAGTCAATTGAGTATTACAGTATTTAACATGGAAAACTGCTGAAGTCCAGAAAGCCTGTGTGAGTGGATGGAGAGGGAATGAGAAGGAGAAAAAGATAGAGAGAAAAAACGAGCCCTTGTGTGAAGACTGAGCTGCCCAGGGGAGGAAATACCCGGTTTAGTATATATTGTGTGTGTGTGTGTGTGTGTGTGTGTGTGTGTGTGTTATACAAGAAGTGAGTTTGCAAGTTGAAGCAGGCCATTATTCTCTGTGTGTGCACGTGTGCGTGTAAGGAGGTCAAGTCAAATTATTTTAAGTTTATGTTTATTAACGTTTTTTAACATAGATTTTGCACAAAAGCGACTCGCGTTGCTTGCGTGGGTGCAGCTATTTGGGAGGGACGTTAGTTTTGGCCTTCAGGGCCTCCGGCTGTAACAGTAGACCATACATCTAATGGTCTTATGGAGACAAAGAAGCCATGTGTGTTACATTCTCTCTCAGCCTCCCCCTTCAAACTAACACACTCAACACACTCGCTGGTCATTTTTATTCTATCTCTCCGCCTGTGTGTCTCTGATAACAATTGTGAACCTCATCCCAATAAAGAAAGAATCAGCATTTTGAATTAAGTGAAATGCAAATGATGATTGAATAGACTCCCTTAGTTTAATTTTTTAAAGGCTAAATCATTTCCTAAAACAGCGGGGCACTGTACTTTCCAGTAACCAGAATTAAATAGTTAATTGGTTAGGGACTATTTCCAGCTGCGGATTAATACACATTTGGTGCTTTTGGAAGTTTAACAGCAGCAGAATGGTTATGTGGGATAGCCTCAAAATAAAGACAATACAGGTCATATAAATAATGAAGGAACATGTCACCTAGCTCAGGGATGTGGCTGATAATTTGGTTTTAACAGTGTTTGGACAACAATGGCGTTCTATGGCACAGAGGAATAAGTATTCTTAATCAGGCTTTAAACATACATAAATAATTAATATCAGCAGCATCAATTAATTGTTGGTTTTGATCTTTTTGTGGGATCTGGTGATAATAATTGCAATGTAGAATATTGCCTAACCTATCTTTCACCGATAAGAATACACACACATACAGTATTCATACTGAACATACAGTAGACACGGACCGCCACCACCGTGGGTGGAGTGGCATATTCTGGTTTGGTCTTCCATTCAGATGATTCCACATTTAGAAAGAAGCAAAGCATCCTCCTATGTGGTATGTGGGGTATATTAGCCATGTGGACCAATGTCAGTCCTAGTCAATATACATGTAATGAATCAACATGTAAAAATATATGTATATATTCTCACATAGACGTAGACATTCTTGTTGTGACTGTGAGAAAAGAGTCTTGTTCTGAGGTGAGTTTATCCTCCATTTGTCCCCAGTTGACAATTAACACATTTGAACTATAGTTTTAGAGTGTCAGTGAGCATATTTTTCTGAGAATTTCTCCCAACTGTAGTACTATATTGTCTGAACCTATTTGGTGTTAAACCTTTAGGTCAGCACTGTAAGTTGTAGCTTCTACAGAGAGAGGCTTTGTGAGCTGGCTGCCTGGCCGTGGATGGAGCGATTGGGAGGGGAGGGGGTTGGGGGGTCACAGAGCGCCAGTTGTGGAATTCGTGGAATGGAAGTTGAGTTGGAGTTTGGTTCTGAAGAGGGAATTGACTGTGTTGGTGATACAGCCTTGTTCAGAACTATGAAGTTGTGAAGCTGAGTACTGAGTCCGAGTACATTTGGGACTGTAACTCTTGAAATAGACACAATGTAAAACTTAACCTGTCTAATTGGTCATCCCAACAGGATATGACACACACACACACACACACACACCCAGGCCTAATTGATCTTATATATAACATACAGAATGAGGAAAACATATGGACTTGCACGCATAGACTGATCCAGAGGAGAATATCATCATTATGTGTTTATGGGTTTTTATATGTTGTTATGTCTGGTGTGTGTGCAAGATTGGGTGAGTGTGTGTCCTCTCCAGCTCTAGCGTCAGTATACATGCCCTGTAATTATCATGCTGTTCTCTGCCAGATGCTATATGTGTTATTGAGAGAGGCACATGTGGTTTGTCGTTTGTGGTACAGCAAGGGATCAAGGTTATATATAGTGTGTGTTTGTGTGTGTGTGTGTGTGTGTGTGTGTGTGTGTGTGTGTGTGTGTGTGTGTGTGTGTGTGTCTGTAAAAGAGATGATCCTTTTTCATGTCTGCTTTTGATCAGAACATGTAGGTTCAGTGTAAAGTGATTTGTGAGTGTTTCTGTAGTTTGTAAGGTCAAAACAACTACAGAACCAGATGAAGAGAATTTACATAAAGAAGGCATGTATCTATGTGATTATCTCTGTCAGGTGTAAGCCTGGATGGGGTCAGGCATGGGTACGTGTGTGTGTGTGTGTGTGTGTGTGTGTGTGTGTGTGGGCATATCTGTCTGTCTACAGCTAACCTTAAACACCAGACCCATCAGCCTTAATTTTGCGCACATTTATGACTGTGTTGTATGTAAGGAGCTCTCTGGGTTAGAGGGATTCACCATTTTATGAATTTGTTCATACCAACGTTAGATTTTGACTCACTCACTAATCTTAACTGACCGATAGTGGCTGCAAGTGATCAACAACTGCTACAGTAGCAAAAAACAGAAGATAAAAACAAAAATCCGAATTGTTTTACGCATTTTCAAAGATGGTTGAAGTAAGACATTGATGTTTAAAGTTTTGGGTCAGGATAGTCCATTGGTTCAAGGGATAAATGAAAAACAAATTGGGTTTTCGTTACGGCTCAGGTAGCCACAAGCCTTACCTAGTCTTTTGAAGGCCACATTTTGGCCTTTGCTTGGGTTATTTAATGCTCAAAAACTGACATAGAAAGGGTTTGTTTAATTTCATACCCAATATATTATGATCCACTAAAGTTAGGCACGATACGAGATATTTGAATTCTTGTTTTTGTTATCTTCCCAAACTTTTTCAGCTCAAGACCCAAAAGAGAAATTTGGTGTCTCCCCGGGACCCGAATTTACAAAAATACATCATGAATCATTGTAACATCTACATTTTTAAACTGTGGACAAAAGACGGAACAAACCATGAATTTAAATGTATATGAAGTATAATTATTCCATTATAAAAGTAACCAAGAACAAAAAAGGTCTCTATTGTCCTTCCTGTGTGTCTGTCCCCTCCCATCATCCCTCAGTACCGACACCAACATTTTTTTAAATAATGCTGACTTGATTTTAATGAGATGCATGTGGCTGGTTGAAGATATCAACCAGCTGATCCATTCTAGGTTCAGTTTTTTAAAGTGCCCTTCTGAGCTTATGCTGAGCATTTAGTCTGTTTCTGTATTTATTTTTCAGGGATGCTAGTCGAAAAGCCAGAGATTGACATGCATTTTATTCTGCCAATTGGCGACCCAATGAAACAGGTTTGCGACCCATTTTGGGTCCCGACCCTAAGTTCGGGAAACATTGGTCTAGACCATACAGCTGCTATTGGAGCTGGGATGCGCTAGCAGGGAGCAAGTGTGTGGGGGGGGTGTTTTTCAGGAGTGGATAGGACAGTGGCATAGCTGCCTAACTGCGGTGTGGGAGTTGTACATAGAAAATAGGGACAGCAGTGTATTTTGTCATAATAGATCTGGGAAGGACCATTTAATTTTTTTAAAAATGTTTTTTATTAGTGTGTGTTGTCCAAGCTCAATAAACCTCAATTAAATAAAAGGAATCAAATGAGTGAGATTCAACTCTTCTTTGCTTGGGAGGAGTGAGGGAGGCACACCTGGCCGAGATCTGCACTCTACTGAGTTCAGTTTTCTAGTTACTTAAGTGCTGTTTTAATCAGCACAAATTAACGAATTTTCACACAATATCTCCAAAACCAGATGACCTACAGCAGTGGTTCTCAACCGGTGGGGCACGGACTCTCTCCCGGGGGGCGCGAGTAGACTACAGGATGGGAGGGGAAAAAAAACTGTGCTCAACCACGGGAGCTGCCGTGAGCCCCTTTCCCGTCCAAAAGCACTCACAGTCAGCAGTAGCCTCGCGCAGCAGGCACAGCCTGCAGTCAGAGCCAGGGCTGCCAACTCTCACGCATTGGCCGTGAGACACACGCATTTGACCGGTTTCACACGCTCACACGCCACACCCCCGATTTGTCACGCTGAAGTGTCAACCCGGTCGGTCAAATTTCTGAAAGATGAGTTTATCTATAGATATACCTGTTGAGCCACTCGTGATCGACTAGTTGTGCTTTCAGAGACTGTGAGGGGTTCAAGAGCGCTCCCCGGCTTCAGGCATGAGCTCTGAGTATCACAGACCCATCCGTCGCTTCGTGTCCTCTCTCTCTCTGTAAAGATAGAGGTGAGCAGCGCGGCTGGTAGCGTAGTAACTTAGGTTCATTGTAGTGGACTCGCTCTGCTGTGGGGGGGCAGTGACGCGTTGCATCTGTGCAGACCTCCGATACGGAGCAGCGTACAGCCCCTTCTAAACTATGTCAGAGACCAGAGACCCGAATGGGCCTCTGTGTCTGCGCGACGGTCTGAATGAGATCCACCATATCAGCGGAGCAATGACATGCACAGCAGACTATATTACAACTCTCCAAATCTCGGACAACAGAGATGGGAGGAGGTATATTTTGAATGTGCACAAACTTGTAAACATGAGCAAAAATCTGTTGAAACACATCTGAGCTATACTATACTATATATACAAAACTATATATACTATACTATATTTACGATACTGAAACGTTGGGCCACTATTGTGCTTCTCTAACCTCTGTGCATCTCTAAATGTAACTGTAAATAATTCATTCAAATTTTCATAAAATGAACAATAGTCTTTATTTCCCCAAAAAAGTAAATCCAGTAAGTGGGGCCCAGAGGATGAGGGCCAAACATTACTGAGCCTTGGCACAAAGGTTAAAGGAATAGAATTTATGTTACTCAGTGGTTCTCATTCTTTTGAATTTCAGTGGTCTTAGTTTATCCCTCAACATTAATTTAACTTTGGGTCCCTGGTCCCTACACCAGGCAGGGACCCCTGGACCTGTTCACCACAGACCCAAATCTTCTCAGCTGTTGCTGACATATGCTCCTGTCTCTTCATGTGGCTCATTATGTTTGGCACATTGTCTGGGTCAGTTCTTATATCATTAGAAATTAATATTGTAAATAATGTAAATGCTAAATGCCCTAAAACCTGTTGATACTACAACAATGCAAAGGTTCTTAGCCCTACAGTTTTGCACATATCATGTAACACTTGATTTCTACATTTTTTTGCCAAAAAACTCTCCAGAAAGTGCCATTTCATGGTGTATTTTTCAATTTGTTTTTCCCTGGGGGTGCATACCCCAGACCCCCCGAGGGAGAGCCCCATCCCCCCACATATAACAAATCACAATTTAAACCCTGAAGGATAAACACCCAAAGAAATTGCTTTGTACACGGCAAAATATGGGGCGGCCCATTATTATAATAATAATAATAATAACAATAATAACAATAATAACAACAATAAAGCATGTAACCTCATATAAATATATAGCAATAGCCTAGTAATGATGATAGGCCTAATACTACTCATAATAATACTAATAATAATACTACTACTAATAATAATAATAATATCTGCAAGCTCACATTAGAAGTCTGGTACTACCGCCAATTATAAAAATAGCCTAGTAATGATAATAGGCATACCTACCGCTACTGATAATAATATTAATAATAATAATAATGTGGGCCTAAAAAAAATAGCCTATCTATCTATCTATCTATCTATCTATCGTTCGTTCGTGGTGTGGGGGGCGTAGGGCACTAGGGCCCCAACTGCAAGAACCAGCTTTGGGGGGGCCCAGCTTGCAAAAGGTTGAGAACCCCTGACCTACAGGATATGTATAATGTCCAGGCCAAGGGTGGATACACCCATAACACCTTGTCTGATTTTTCAAAATCACATTGAAACAACAAGTTAAATGACAAGTGGAACAGTGGTTGCGTAAAGGCCTTGCTTCCACTTTGGTCCAGAGAACGTTGTGCAGTGGAAACATTCAGTGGCTCTGGCAGGGTGTGGCTGCTTTTGGATCGAGCTGGGTCCATTCTGGTGTCTGGAAGTTAACAGAAGCAGGGGAAAGCTGGAGCACGGCCATGCCAGTCTCCACCGGCTGCATCCACACTGCAGCTAAATAAAGTTGTCCCTTCACGCTAGTTTTGTCAGGTGGTTCAGAGAATATAGGACCCAGAGACCGCAAGCCATAATTGAGGTTGAATATTTGAAAACAAAAATCCTTACAACAAAAGGAGTCCTGAAGATAACTGGCAATCCACAATAACAGAACACAAAAATCTGACAAGAGACAAAGCCTAAATACAGAGGGTAATGAGAAGATAATTGGGCGGGAAAACTTGACGAGGGAGAAAACAGAGACTTCAAAATGAAACAGGAAACAGTAACATACAACCATGACAACCAAAAAGTCCATGGGTCCATGGAACGACGGGAACTATGGAACAGGGGCAGTGGCCACTCTGGAAATGGGGCCAGTAGGCACTCGAGGACTGGAGTGCTGTGGCCAGCAGCAAAGACGGACCCATCTGGTGGCCAAAGGTAGAGCCCCTCAGGCGGCCAAGTGGGACGTTGAGGGCTCTCAGTTGGCCAAAACTAGAGCCCTTCAGGTGGCCAAGCAGGACATTGAGGCCTTTTGGGTGGCCAAACAGGCCAGCAAAGGTAGAGCGCCTCAGTCGGCAGAGCAGGACGTTGAGGGCTCAGAGGCGGCCGGTGGCAAAACCCCCCAGGCGGCCACACAGGACGGCGTAGGCGGTACTCCTCTGGAGGTCGAGCAGGACGGCATAGCGGTACCCCTCTGGGTCAGCTGGGCCAAGGTGACATGAACAGAAGTCGGTGGGTCCGCCAACCAGGCAATAGGGTCAGGAGTCGGTCAGACCACCAACAAAACACAGGGAGCACGAGTCAAAGAAGGCAAAGTCCCCGGGGTGCCTGACCAAGGCAGAGTCCCTTGGGTGCCTCACCAAGGCAAAGTCCCTGATGTGCCTGACCAAGGCAAAGTCTGTGGGGTGCCTGACAAAGGCAAAGTCTCTGGGGTGCCTGACCAAGGCAAGACTCTGGACGACTGGACGCCCATATTAACCACATCCTGTCTTGCGGCCGCCACAGTTCCCAGGGAAAATAACCAGGCGAGTACCCTCAAAACACTGCTTGTAGTCGGGGATATCTGCTAAACGGGTTGCTGATGAGCTGGCAGACAGAAAGTCAAGCGAGCTGCTAGTAGCTGTACTAGGCTTTTTACTTAAGGCTGGCTGTTTTGGCCTCCTCAGTCTCTTTAACTGACATGGCAAAATACTGCAACAAAGTCATATGAGTCTTGAAGACTGAAGACAGAACAGACGACTAAATACACCGGGCAATGAGAAGATACGAGGGCTGAAAAACTAAAGGCAGGATGTAAAACTAGATAAGACAAGGGTGAAAACAGGAACTTCAAAATAAAACAGGAAACAGAAAAACAATCATATGAGTGTTAGCCTTTGATCAAATGGGACATAATACCAAACATTTCTTGGCCATATAATCTGGTTTTACATCATTCTTTGGCTGACATAATCACAAAACAAGTATTACATGGCATTCTGTGTCCTAACTCTGTCTAAATATAATAACAAACAATGCTGACATAAACTGAAACTACTTAGGACAGACTGGGTCTTCCCTGTGAAAAAGGCCTGTTATTAGTGAATTATATTTCTTTAACCTATAAATCTGTCAATGAAGAAAGCAATGCTTTGTTTATTTGCTGCAAAAAAAATAATATATATATATATATATTTTTTTTTTTTTTTTAACTTACTCTACAGGGAATGACTTCCTTCATTATTTCCAGTACTTTGTCCTATTCTTAGCTACATCTAATTGTCTGGTGTGTCAGCCCATTTTCCCCACAGGGATTGTTAAAGGTTCCCTCTAATTTAGTCTAATTTGTACGTGTACAAGTGCATATGTAGCAAATTATTCTACACGTAGTGGTTGCGGGGTTGCTACGCAGTTGCAGAGAATTTCCATTTCTGACATTCCTACATATTTTAACTTTATGAAGCCACTTTCCTCAGAAGACACTGGTTGCTCTGCGGCTTCCGCCACTTTGAGCTGAGGAATTTCAGAGGAATGTGGCTCATGAAGTCATCTCTCTCCTCGATTCCTTTAGGGTTTTTCATCCATGTGCATTTGCACATGTAGTTTGAATACTGGCATACCATAGCTTGAGAAAGTTTACGCACCTATTGTTGATTAAAAACAGGAATAAAAAAACATCTTTTGAAAATTGATTTAAACGCCTTAATTAAAAAAAATTAGGGAAATCCATCCTTTTAAGGACATCAATTTTCTTTGTGAATGAATAATGTATTGTAAATAAATAAATGTTCTTCCTTATAATACAGAGGGCATAAGTATACACCTCCCTATGTTAAATTCCCATAGTGGCAGGCACATTATTATTTTTAAAGGCCAGTTATTTCATGGATCAGAATACTATGCATCCTGATAAAGTTCTCTTGGCCTTTGGAATTAAACTAACCCCCCATCATCACATACCCTTCACCATATGTTTTTTTACTCCTCATTTTAATCAACTTTAGCAGAAGTGTGTAAACGCTCTCAAGCCACTGTATGTGTATGTGGTTCTCTGTCTTTGTATCCATCCACGTGTGTGTGTGTGTGTCCAGGCTGCGTGACCTTTGGTGTTGCAGCAGTTTTAACACACTCCTACCAGGTTCCACATACTCTGCTCTGATCTTGGTACACAAAGCGCTGGTTGTACCTTTTATAGATGTGACACCTCAGTGACCCAGTCCCAAAAAAAGAGTTGGCAATTTCTTCTTGGCAACAGAGTCTGAATTTTAGCTAGTAGGGGCGCCTGGGTAGCTCACCATGTAGAGCGCACAGCTATATGTCGAGGTGTACTCCTCGATGCAGCAGCCTTGGGTTCAATTCCGACTTGCTGCCTTTCGCTGCATGTCATTCCCCCTCTCTATCTCCTTTCATGTCTTCAGTTGTCCTATATAATTAAAGGCCTAAAATGACCCAAAAATGATAGATGAAAAAAATAGCCACTAGCATGACTACAGTGTAGAGGGACAAATGGGAGGAGTCTTAAATTTGAGAAATGCCACGGCAAGCATGCTTATTGATCACAATAGATTTCTGTTGAAGCACAATTAAATTATTGTAGCTAACAATCATATTACCAATATAATACTAATTTATAATACAATATAAAACAATATGTCTATTACGATACGAGTAGGTGACATTGACTATGGAAGATAAATTAACACCATTATGAGGTTGTATGTAAGTAAGTAAGTAAAGTTTATTTGTACAGCATTTCACAGACAAAGTCACAAAGTGCTTCAGAGGCCAAATTAATAATACATTGAAACCTCAATAGTCATAAAAAGCACAATAAGCAGCAATAAATCTTAGTGAAACACAAAATCACGAGTACTATATATTGCAGTCTGCAATTTGGCTAGATGAAAGCCTGACTAAAAAGATGCATCGAGCTGTGTGTAAATGTACATTTTAGTACATCTGTGAACTTTGGGTATCCAAATTGTGATTCTAAACATTCTTTTGAGACAAAAATGTGCAAAGGCCAGCTGCAAAGCATCTGCTCTTTTCCAGCGTGGCAACGTTATCTCGAGCAGCGCTCTCATTCTGCTCTAGCATGCAAAACTTTCTCTTTATTTGGTGCTGTTGTGTTTGGCTCGGGACTCAAGTGGAGTTAATATTTCACCTCGGAGGTGAAGCTGAGGGGAAATAAAGGACTCCTTTCAGATCAGATTGTGCAGTTGAAGGGAGAGTTACTATGTGCATTTGTGTATGCGCTCAAAGAAGATGCAATATTTGTTATTAAGTAACCAGATTAGTGAGATTTTAGGAGAATATAAAATAAGGTGACAGTGTTTTTATTAGGTTTGTGGAAGCCTTAGGTGCTAGTATATGGGTTAGGGTTCCTTGCTCAAGAAAATGTAATGTTTTTGTAAAAAAAACAAAAACAGTTTCACATCATTAAATTTGACAAATACAAATATTATTATTTCTGCGTCGCTGTTTAAAATGTTGGAAATGCTAGATCAGATGATAAATAAATAGCAATCAAAAAGCTGAGGACCGACTGCAATCATTAGCTCTGAGAAAAGTCTTTTATATAGTTTTGAGGCTCACATTGATTTTACATTCATTTGGCTTAGGTGCTGTGTGTAACAAGTCTTATAATGCCCTATAAGCCCTGGGTGAGATCATATGAAATCAAATATTGTGCTCTTCCTTTCCCAGATTCAACAATTGGAGACGCAGGTTATCGATGCAGAAAAGCGGGCCTTCACCGCTCACCAACAGGTGCGGATCCAAGCAAAAGTGTTTGTATGTATGTGTGTGTTTATGTATGGGTATATACAGTGTGCATGTGTGATTCCAGGTGCAGTGGATGGAGGAGAAGCTGAAAGCTCCGGACAGCCAGTCCGGAGACTCCGAGGTGCGTTTGTTCCAGCGCTGCCAGGAGCTGCAGGCCTCGCTGCAGGAGAAGGAGGACGTCATCGGCCAGCTGGAGCAACAGCTGGAGGAGCAGGTAAAACACATACACATGGGAATTTCATCAAAGCAACAGATCAAGTGCCAGTGAATGTTTCTGTCTTCTCTTCTTCTTCTTCTTCTTCTTTTCATCAAATATGAAGAAATGTATATATCATCAGTAAACCTTTACCTCTCTGATTTTATTTGGTTTAAAAAATCACAACTGAATCCACCCTTCTGATGGGATCAGCATAATCCTGTTTTTTTTTTTATCAAATAGATCCCAACCGAGTTCAAAGTTCTGAAAAACCCAAAGGGCAGGTTTGATCCAAATCAAATGTAAGATTGGATTACATGATCTGATCTTTGTTCGGAATCCCTCTTTTGCTTTTGAAGAACCCATTTCCAAGATTTGATCCAACCTATGATCCAAAATCCCGCTGGATTGGCCCAAATGTCCTTCATTTGGTTAAAATATATTTTTTTAAACAACTAAGAAAGTGTCTTGTAAAAATGTGGAATTAAAAGTCCATTTGTGGCTGACAACCACAACGCTGAGCCATTGACAAGTGACTGTGACCAAATGAAATGGATTGTGTGCTTGTTTGAAATGACAGATGATATCCCATACAGTATGTCACTTCCAAGTTCTATCACCAAAATCTCTCCATCCACTGTTTATACATTTTTTTGTAATCAAATATTTTTATTTTAAAATCTCCCGATCCACTGTTTGTGTCCTAAACTATTCTATGACTGCTCGTGTTCAAACCAAGAAAACTGATGTTGGTCCTTGAAAACTTTTGGTCCTCTTTCACCAGAAACAGATCCGACTTCAGGATGCCAAAACAGTGGAGGAGAAAGCAGCTAAGATCAAGGAATGGGTGATGCTAAAGTTGTCAGAGGTGAATAAATTATGGCATTTGATATAAAGTTGGATGGAAAAGTAAGCTGGGGGTGAGTTAGGGTCACCGGTATCATCTCTTTTCCTTAAAACACTGGTCTTTTTGTTAAACCAAGGACCCCTCAACTAAAAGAAAGGCGCAGCAGAGACCCACCTACTACATATATTCTACATTTGTTACTTATTAAACATGGCCTACAATAGCGTGAAGGGCGGCCTAGAGTCTTCACACATACCTTCTTAGTTAATAGAATACTGTTAAACATACATGTGGCACGGTCAATTACCTATAGGCCAGTATTCCCATCATCAATGTTTCATTTTTACTGATAAGCTGACTTGATATTATGTCGGGATCATGTTGAGATGTTTTTTAATTTTAGAAAAAACATTCAAAAAATTTACATTAAGTTAGTAGCCCCACTGCAATAACTCTAAGGACCCTCTGAGGGGTCCTTGCGCCCCCCCCCCCTGTTGAAGATCTCTCTTAGATACTGTAGTCCGCTGGTCCAAGAAGGTATCTTTTCATTTTGAAACATATTTTCTTTCATTTTTAGTTTGAGGTGGAGAACGCAGCCTTAAGAGAAACCAACAGGCAGCAGGAGGCCCAGATTGTGGAGTTACAGAAACAAGTGCAGGGTAAGAGCCTTTCATGTCTGGCTCAAATGTTTACGTCTAAACTAGATTGGTAATATATCCATTAAGGACATTAAGACAAGTGCTAGTACAAAGTGCATGTACTGCATGAATGTAAATTCACACACACACAAAAACATATTTATAATTATACTGAAAAACATGTTTGTGCAGTCTTTGAGCAGAAGTGTGGTGAGGGACAAGGAGTCCTGTGCAGACCAGGGGAGGCCCAGCGTCTCAGCAGCCTGACGTTTGGCTGTTTCCAGGTGAGGGGGAAGAGTCCCCAGGTCCTCACTGGACCAGCACCCTGCCAGAGGAGCCTGAGCACCCAGGGAGAGACTGAGGGCAGAGATAAGACTGGTAAGTCCCCATGTAGTCACAGCTTTGGAAATGGAAACTGATTCTGAGAGATTGTGGATGACGCTGGGACAAAGGAAGGCAAAGTTTCATAGTGGAAAATAGAAATGACTCAGAAGACTTTTTTAGCCATTAGGTCATATCCATGGTGGCTTAGACAAAAGTGTCCACGCCCATACTTTTTTCACCTAGAAAATTGTAAAGTTGTTGATTTTTTTAAGTTGAATGGACTGACCAGAGCATTCATTTTAAAAAAGAAGAAGAAGAAAGCAGCCTTCCCTCCCAACCGGAAAGGTCAAAGGTCAAGGGTAAGGTACAGAGCAGCAACACTAGGATTTAGATGTAAGGAATATGCATAACCGTTGTTGACATCATTATTGAGCTACTCGATTATGGAAACACAACCACTTATCGTCTTTTAGAAATATGTTGCTATTATTTAACTTTAAACAGTAAAAACACCCTGAACTGTGAAATTTCCCTTAATACTTTAGCTGTTTGAACATTTAGATTTCATTCTGAACACAAGACCAAATGAGTAACTATATATATATATGTATATATATATATATGTATATGTACACACAGCCCTACATCATTATTGCAAACTTTGTTATCAAAGCAAGACGAATAGCGATGAAGGGCGGCGTTTGTGACGGAGGTGATCAGCTCCAACTTAAATCAATCCAGCAGTCTACACAGGCCCCATAACAGCTTGCGTTTAACAGAAAACTTAACATACATTACATAAATAATCAACCTCCACTTTCTACCATAATATACTTGACGTTGTGCCAAGCAGCTCTTTTTTTTTGGTGTATCTGTACAAAACCAAAATCATTGCTTCTACCACATATAGTGTAAAGATATTCCAAGGAATCTAAAGGTTTGGATTGGTTTAAACTCAATTTAAAATGAGTCTGAACTGAAATTAAAACCTATATTTGTATCGGGTATGAGAATTAATTTTGAGAACAGCCCTGAGCTTGTTTTACTTGATGAAATGATACAATTATTATTGACTGGGTTTCATGATCTCCACTGAAAATTACCCAAACAAAACAGAGATTATTAACACCACATAAGTATTTTTATTCATGTTTGCCTTGACAGAGAAGAGGAGTAAGCAGCCAGTCTTCTCAGGGACAAACGGTGAAGTCCAGACCCCTGACCAGACTGGACTTCTGGGTAATCGTCTGGAGGAAGGTGCATCTGAGGAAGCACATGAGCCTGAGTCCCGCAGCATCTCCTCCGTTCTCTCCAGCGCTGCATCAGAGGGGGAGGGAGGGGGAGGAGGAGGGTGTGCTCTGGAGTTCAGCCGCCCCGGCAGTGACACCTACCTGACTGCTTCGGACGACAGCAGCTCTCTGTTCGACGACGAAATGCAGCGCGCCGAGCGGCCCCACTTCAGCCTGCTAGGCTCATCAGAGGGGCCTCTGGGAGGCTGTAAGGATGGGGAGGAGGAGGGGGGGGCACACAGGGCCAAGCTGGGGGACTGCACCTCAGAGGAGCTCAACAAGCGATTCCAGTCGCAGAGACTTGACTCCTCATCCTCTTCCGGCGAAGCCAACACCCCTAGCCCCATCCTCCCCCCAGCCCTCACCCCTAAACGACCCAACCCACCACAGGACCCGAGGGATAACCCCGCATCGCCCAAACAGCCCCGACTGCGGACCCCAGCAGGGTTTGGGTTGACGAATGTGGCTCTGGCCAAGAAACACCTGAGCCAACCGCCAATCAGCCGCGAGGCAGCACACGGACAAACACGCAATGCTCTCAGCATGCTACGCCCCCTCCGACCACAGGAAACTGACCTCGACCAGGAGCAGGAAGTTGGCATGGAGACGGGAAGGGACACGCCTCCTCAAAGCCTCCCTTGCTCACAAGCTGTGCCTACCTCTCCAACCTTGCAGACGTTACCTGCTCCACCTGAAGCTGGTACAGAGATCTGCCCAGAGAAGGAAGACTGTGACAGCTCAGCACCGCCTACACCCCCTTTGCACAGGCTGCCCTCCTGGGTAAGAAAACCTAATGTGTATTCTAAACTGAGACTGATAATGGGTACTACTCAGTGTATTAAAGAAAACATTGTTTTGACATAAGTTTGCAACATTACAAAACAAATGCCAGCTGTAGTTAGCTTTGCAAAAGTAAGCTATCTTTTTTCTAAAGATATTCTCTTACTGGTTGAATTATCAACGTTATTTCGACTGATCATTTTTCCACAGGAGAGTCGCATCTATGCTGTCGCTAAATCTGGAATCCGACTGTCTGAGACATCCTGCACAGACACTGCAAGCAAAGGTAAGACAGGGACAAAAAGAGAAATAATGTTCAATTGTGCCACACGTAGGCTGAGTCCTTGGCAGCAGCCCGGTTAGAAATACAACCTGTTGCCCTTTGTCACATGTTGTCCTCTATCTCCCTTTTCCCCTTTTCATTGCATGGGTAGAATCTGCTCCCAAATGCAAAGTCTTCTTTAAATTCGTTCAAAGGCACACTTTAGCGTTTGAGTAAATAATCAAAATGTCTTTAAACTGGCAAGGACCCCACCGTCATCCAGATACGTTCAAACTTCTTTATCAATGAAAAAAGGTCGGTGTGTGAGGTGTGAATTTGCTTTTCGTCATTGTGGGGGGGGGGGGGGGGGGGGGGGGGGGGGGGGCTTTCGTAGGGAATCCGCTATAGCACGCGTATTAGGACCTAAAGTAGGTTGAAAAAGAAACTGTGGGAGGGAGGAAGGCAGGGGTGCAGAATGCAAGAGCAGATTAGAAGAGAAGGAAAGGTTGGTATTTATAGGAATGCCAGAATAGGTGTGGTTGAGGTGTGGCCCTGCTCCCCAAATTATGCTATGTAGCTTCAATGCATTTAAAAGGACCTAACTCTCCTGCTCAGTCTCAGGTACAGAGATCTTCAGCTGAACAACTGACTAACTAACTAAACTGTTATCTGTGTTGCAGACCCTTACCTCCAGTCCTCCTATCCTGCCTTTGTAATGTACACATCCCTCATTTATAAAAACATGACTACTCCAGTTTACACTACTCTGAAGGGGGTAAGTGCAACACTTTGTTCTTATTGGCCTGTGACGATGAGAGAAAAGCTGTTTTTTTGACAAACAGTATTTTGGATATCTATGACTGTGTGCAAGTGCTGTGTTGACGCCCCAATTCCGTTTTGCAGAAAGCCACCATGCTGAGCAGCAGTCCGTTCTCAGACGAGTCATCCAGCTCCGAGGAGTCCTCTAGCTCTGGAGAAGAGGACGGCTCCCTCTGCAGTTCCCACACCTCGTCCAGCTCCCGCAAGGACAGCAGCCCAGGCAGCCCGCGCTCTCTCAAGAGAGGTACAGCACACACACACTCACACACACACACACACACACACACACACACACATACTGGATGGATTATGTCAGGACAGTATGAGAAAAAAGGGCATCCACAGTCACTGCAACAAGGACTGAGCCTCTGTACATGGGGCGAACGCTCAACCAGGCGAGCTAACCAAGCGCCCCGGAATGTTTTTTTCCCACAGCTGCTGGAGTTAAACCATCCTTGATCACAGTAGCTGCTTTAGTGGTCAACTCTAAATCGATCGCTCCATTTCAAAAGATATTTAACGTGGTGCAAACATTATGAGGCTCTCTATTATAAACATGAAGATGTGCATCATTATGTACTTTTCATTATGTTGCAGGGCTGGGCTATATAGAGAAAATCCAATATCACGATATTCTTGACCAAATATATCAATGTTCATATTGCGAGAATATTGTAGGGTTGACACTTGGTGCTTTCACAACATATTTACACAATGAGCACAATGTTGATGAATGAATAATGAGTGAATAATGAGTGAATAATGATCATGAATAATGATCATTAATCAATAATTAAAAAAGGACTAAAAACATTTCTTTTTAGCAGAACTTAACCTTGTACAATAATGTTGTTGCACTATTTTTATATATTTTAAACTGATGTTTTTACCTTGCTTTTATGATCATACCTATAGCACTTTGACGTTTTTCTTAAGTGCATTACAAATAAAAACTGTTATTATAAAGGCAAATAATAGAACGGCTAGTAAGGCTGGCAGGTTCAGAAAATTAAATCACTTCACTGTAATGTAGCATTTAAAACCAGGAAAAGACAACACCTTTGCACTATTATGACATCCAAAATCTAACACAGTATCCAGTCTGATATATTGATCGATATTGATTCAATTATTCATATATTGCCCAACCCTACTATGTTGTCAACTACTTTACTCTCTCTTCTCCTCCAGCTGTGTCCACGTCTTCTATGACATCAGAGAGCGACTATGCCATCCCTCCTGATGCCTACTCCACCGACACAGAGTGCTCTGAACCGGAGCAAAAACTCCCCAAAACCTGCTCTTCAACCAGCGACAATGGCAAGAGTGTGAGTCACTGTGTCCTTTGGGAGATGGACCTGATGATTGGCCTAGCCATACAGTACCCGGGACACGCCAAAATCACTCACGTACAGTTCACAAGCGCCTGTGTGACATGTTTTCTTTTGGAGCAAGCTCATGTCAGGACTCAGGTCTTCATATGCACACTTGGTGCACAAGTAGTACTGCCAGTTTTGTTTTTTAAAGTAGTTTTTTTTAATTATACAGACTGGACCGATGTTGTAAAAGTACATGTATCTTACCAGAAAATTACTGGTAGAAGTTACACTTAAAGTTTCTGATATTATATGTACTTAAACAAAACTTTGATTATGAACTTTTTATTCTAAAGTGTGTAATCTGTTATCTTCATCCCCACTGTAATCAGGGGGGTCATCGTGTGTTAACATGAGCCCTTTTCAAACGCGCTTTTTTCCAGTTTAACAAATTTCTTCTGATTTCATTTTATAGTACTACATAGACTGTATTTTAGGCGTAAACTTGAATAACTTAATCACAACATTTTTGCCTATTAAAATAACTTACTCTTCCATCCACTGCACTTTACATTAATAAAACTGAACAGTGTTGTATTTTTGCAGGAACCAATGGAGAAGTCAGGCTACCTGTTGAAAATGGTGAAGACCTGGAAGAAAACGTGGAAGAGACGCTGGTTTGTCCTCAAAGACGGAGAGCTGCTCTACTACAACTCACCTGTGGGTTTTATACAACAGCTTTTATCATTCTATTGCTTCATTATGCAAGTAACACGATTAGAATTTGTGTTTTTTTTTTTTATGTTCATTTGAACTTGTATATATCCCATATAGATTTGTCCTCTTAAGAAATGTATTAATCTATTATTCTGTTGACAGCTCATTTGTATTTATTTAGTAGCTTAAGAAAGTTTACACACCCATGCTAAAGTTGATTAAAAAGAGGAATATAAAAAAATATTTTGAATGTTGATCTTAATGCCTTAATTCAAAAACTTTAGGAAAATCCAACTTTTTAAGGAGACCGATTTTCTTTGTGAATGAATAATGAAATGTAAATAAATAATGGTTCTTCCTTAAAATACAGGGGGCATAAGTATACACCCCCTATGTTAAAATACAGAGGTCATAATTATACACCTTATATTATATATGTTAAATTCCCATAGAGGCAGGCACATTATTATTTTTAAAGGCCAGTTATTTCATGGATCAGGATACTATGCATCCTGATAAAGTACTCTTGGCCTTTGGACTTAAAAAAGCCCCCCATCATCACATACCCTTCACCATACATAGAGATTGGCATGGTGTTTTTTCAGTTAACTTAATAGCTGTTTTGATTTGCATTGAGAGATGATCTTATGGAAAGTTCCCCATGCCAGTCTCTAGGTATGGTGAAGGGTATGCAGGGCTATTTTTATTATTTTTATTCCTTTTTTTAATCAACTTTAGCAGGGGTGTGTAAACTTTCCCAAGCCACTGTATGTTTGTACCTCCGCAGTGAGCCACTGTTAAAAAAAAAATATATATATTATTATTCTCCCACAGAGTGACGTGATCAGAAAACCTCAGGGTCAGATCGAAGTCAATGCCACCAGCAGCATCGCCCGTGGAGAGGGAAAACAAGTCCTCCAGGTATCTGAATATCTACTAACACAATTCTATCCTGTCAAATCCTGACACCTTTAAATACAAAAATACAGTTGCACAGTTAAAAACGATTCAAAGTCATCCTCAGGTTCACCCGTGTTTTTCTTGCTGTGTGTACTGTAGGTGGTGACAGGGAAGCGTGTGTACTACCTGAAGGCTGACTCCCCTAACCTGCTGGAGGAGTGGCTCAGGGTGCTGCAGAGCGTTCTCAGGGTGAAAGCTGCCAGTCCTCTCTTCACCCAGCCGGATATTCGCCCCGGCATGAAGGGACTGCTCATCAAGGTCTAACAACCTACCAATAATTTGATTTTAAAAAAACAAACATTTAATGGTGTACCATGGTTGCTCACCTGGTTAAGCGTGTGCAAAGATATGTACAAAGGCTCCATCCTTGCTGCAGCTGCCGCATGTTCAATTGCTGCCCCTTGCTTCATGTCATGCATGTCTTTCTCTCAATTTCAATTTCACTTTGCTTTATTGGCATGACAAAAATACATGTGTTGCCAAAGCATAAGAACAAACAGACATATAAACAACAACAAGGAGAAAAATACATCTGATATGATAATACAGTAAACAGGATACTTATAATATAATATTAGATACTAAACAAATGATGTGCATGTCCCTCAAAGGGTACTTTGAAATAATAAAAAAAAGAATACAAAAATAAAATTGATAATATATAAAATTCTCTATTTAACTAGCCTTGTATTGTGGCAGGAGAAGACATATTTAGCTTTTAGCCGTTCCATGCTTTTAAGGAATCTTCCATTTGCTGCGACTAGGTGTGTCTAGATTTCCAGGCTAGTCTTGACTAATAAAAGCCTACAATGCAGTATTTTTTGAAGCCATTTTTTCATCTTATATATATTTCCCACCACATATCTCATGTTATATTGTCACTGCAGTTGGTGAAATGTGTTTTTTTTTTTGCTCCATGGCAGGTGAAGCACGGCTACTCTAAGCGGGTTTGGTGTGCCCTGATTGGGAAAACCTTGTACTATTTCCGCAGCCAAGAGGACAAGGTAAGGTTCAATTATTTACAGATTTACAGCATGTAGAGACAGAATTATAATACTCCCATCATGTTTCTCTTTTTTATGTTTTACCTGAAGTATTGTTCCCTGCAGTAAAGCCTGTTAGTCCTTATTATAAAAATGTCTAACATTAATAACCCTTGATTCCTGTCTTACATTTAATTTGACTAAATTGGGTCTGGAAAGTCATTTAAGAGCCCATGATTTGATGTTTAATCCTTGTGTTGTCTTCCCGTCAAAATTAAAAATCAACAATTGACGCTTTTTATCAACGTTTTTAACGTTTTTGTCTTTTTTGAGTTTTTTTTTAATGTTTGTCACTTTTTTTGACATTTAACACTACGTAACACTAACTTATTAACTTTAGTTTACAGTTATTTTTGGAATTTATTTACCTCATTTTTAGGAAATTATACCTAATGTTTGAGTTAGAAAAGCAGAAATCAGAAATGATTTAGACTAAAATTAAATGAATGTTTGTTGACGATAATCACAGACTGGAATATGTCAACTTTTACTCAATATTTGAAAACCACTTAATTTTTTTTTCTTCAAATGCTATAAAATTGAATAAGACGCTCCAAAATGAATGAAAATAGAGATTTGTACTTGGCAAAAAGCGTTGTATGGAATCAATCATGTTATTTTGGGGAATTAAAAAGAACATTTATATAGGAAAACGGCAATTTGACCCAAGGACAACATGAGGGTTAAGAAGGTGTGGGAACCGTGTTTGTTTCAGTGGTGCATCCCAGAAGATGTTACCTTTTTATTTCTGTGTGTGTGTGTGTGTGTGTGTGTATCCAGTTCCCCCTGGGTCAGATTAAGCTGTGGGAGGCCCAGGTGGAGGAGGTAGACAGGTCAAGAGATTCAGATGATGACCTGAAGGCATGTGGACGAGGCCTACAGGCGGCATCTTTTACCATCGCCATCCACCCACAAGAGCAAGGGCCGACCTACTTGCTCATCGAGTCACGCCACGAAAAGGTCTGAAAGAAAGTCCTGCTTTTTTTTGTCAAGGCTGCAATTTCTCTGCTCTGTACTTCCAAATTTGCCGTAAGAGATGAGTCATCAGGACAGTGTATCAGCATTGTATTTTCTATTGCTGAAGTTAAAATGTCTGTATGTGGGGCTCTTCTATTCATTATTAACAAATCAGAAGGGAAACCTACTTAACCTTTGCTGCGTTCAAATGCTTCTCTCAGACATTGTTGGTTTAGCACAACAAACGTGAATGCTTTCAGAGGGAATTTACCAGAGGGTAATAAGTTACATTTACTTGAGTACGTTTTTGAAAAAATTATACTTCTAGGAGTAGTTTTAAATCCCTATACTTTTTACTTTTACTTGAGTCATATTAGTCTGAAGTAACAGTACTTTTACTTGAGTCCAATCTTTTGCTACTCTACCCACCTCCGGAATTCACTGTATTTTAAGTTTGAAATAAAAAGTGTCATAGGGCCTAATTCTATTCTCAGTGTGAACTGAATGTGAACATTTACGTTTATTTGATACACTGATGTTAATGTGTGTGATTCTTTAGGACTCGTGGCTGTACCATCTGTCTGTGGCAGCGGGCACCACCGTGGGTAACGTCGGCACTGAGTTTGAACAGTTGGTGGGAAAACTCTTCCAACTGGACGGAGATCCAAGTAAGAATATCATGCAAATTATTTTCTTTGATTGTGATTTATTAATGCCTGCGTTTTTTTTATATAATGAAAAACCTAACATAACGTTACACCATGATCTGCAAAAATAAAAGACAGAGGGTAGACCATGCTGAATGAAATTTATTTTGGAAGAAAAAAAAAACTATTCATTAGGGGCTGTTACTAACTGTAATCTGTGTAAACAATGAACCCTTGTGTTTTCCCGTCAAAATTGAAATTCAACAATTTTGTTGACGCTATCTATCAATGTTTTTAATGTATTCTCACATTTCTTTTTATCTCTTTTTTTCCCACAGTTTTGACGCTTTTTTCGATGTTTGTCACTTTTTGAACTTTCCAAAACTACGTTACACTAACTTATTAACTTTAGTTTTACACTTATTTTTAAATTTATAGGAAATTATACCTGATGTTTGAGTTAGAAAAGCAGAAATTAGAAATTATTTTGACTAAAATAAAGGAACGGATGTTGATGGATAATTACAGACTGGAATATGTCAACTTTTACTCATTACTATTTCAAAACCACTTCAATTATTTTTTCAAATGCTATAGAAATTGAATAAGACACCCCAAAATTAATGAGAGTAGAGATTTGTACTTGCCAAAGAGTGTTGGGTGGAATCAGTCATGTTATTTTGGGTAGGTACAAAGAACATTGATACAGGAAAACGGGTCAGTTTGACCCGAGGACAACATGAGGGTTAAAGCATGTTTTGTCTTGCTTGTTGTCCTGATACTAAATTGAGGATTTTGTCACCCTTATAAATAGCCCTAAATTAGATGATCTGATGACTTGTATGACTTGGGCTTATTACTGCCTTTAGTTAGCAGTGTGTCTCTGTCTTTCAGACTCTCAGATCTGGAGACATCCCATGCTGTGTTTCAGTAAGGAAGCTCTGTTGTCTCCTCTCACCACCTTGCCTTCACAAGCTCTGCAGACAGAGGCCGTTAAACTCTTTAAGGTACACACACACACACACACACACACACACACAGCATCAAAATCAATTTTTAAATCACAGAAAATCAATTTTTCAGAAAATGTATTATCACAGAATGATCTCTCTCCATGCGTCTGTCTTTTTAAACTCTGATTATCATCTCTCCTCAGACTTGTCAGCTTTTCATCAACGTAGCCATTGACGCTCCAGCCATCGACTACCATGTCTCACTGGCCCAAAGTGCTTTGCAGGTGTGTCTGGCCCACCCAGAGCTCCAGAATGAGTTCTTCTGCCAGCTCATTAAACAGACCCGTAGGAGGCAGCCACACGGCCATCCAGGGCCGCTACAGGTGTGCATTCTCACCACACAGTGGCAGCAGTAGTATTTGTTATTTACATTTACAGGAAACACCGACATTTGAATCATCAAGGTTCCCTAAGTAAATGGATTTTATTTGTTTTAAATGCTTAAAACACACAGATACAATCAGTTTAAAATCCTTTTAGTCTATGTGGATAATCTTAGCTTTAAGTTCAAAACTGTACTTTTGAAGAGCCGTGTAGCCCTTATTTTGGCTTGATTACCAAAAGAGCTTTTATATATCAAGAGTGAGTCCTGAACAGGCCTTGAAATATACAGCTGCTTAAAGACCACAAGCTCTCCTGTAGTTGTGATCTTCCGTATCCAATAACCAACAAATACCAGTGTCACCAGCAGAGGGCAGAAATTACAGATGAATGTTCAGCCCTACCTGTTAGTTTTAAAACAGAAATGAAACTACAATGATTATGTCTCAAACAGGTAGGATTAACACATTATTAACGGCAAAAACAGAATGAGTCATATCCCATTTTCCTCTGTGACAGTGTACGTGAATGAACTCAGTGTAGGATTAACAGGTCCAAACATGTTAACGTGTTAAACTGTCTGTGACAGTTTTTAAAGAATGTGTTTGTCTGTATGTCATTCTTCAGGGTTGGCAGTTCCTAGCCTTGTGTGTCGGTCTGTTTCTGCCTCAGCACCCGTTCCTCTGGCTGCTCCAGGTTCACCTCAAAAGACACGGAGACGCCAGGTGAGAAAACATCAGGGGCCTGAACGTTAGCGTGAAGAATCAACGGGCACGACATTTAACAAGGAACAACTTAACTGTTGATAAAAAAAAAAAATTGAAAACCTTATCAAGTTACAAAATCTTGTATTAAAACGTTATTGCCCCGGGCAGAGTGAGGGTGTGGCTTCTGGATCTCCCGTACTGAATATTTTCTCTAAAGTCCCAAATCCTTTAGGTTTTTGAGAAAACTTCATCTTTGTGTCATTTCCTATCAGTCTCTCAGACATGACCGGCAAATCAGTGGAGCAAAAGTTCTATTACTGGGGATATATCGTCACATATTCTGTGAAATAGGTTTCAATTCAATTTTATTTATTGTATTAATTCATAACAAGAGTTATGTCAAGACACTTTACAGATCTCTATATTTTCCTAAGACCCAATTCCAGTAATTCCCCCAAGAGCAAGCATTTAGTGCGACAGTGCCGAGGAAAAACTCCCTTTTAGGAAGAAAGCTCGGACAGACCCAGGCACCTGGTAGGTGGTGTCTGACGGGGCCGGTTGGGGGTGCGGTGAACAGTGGCAATAATAGTCACAATAACAGATAATGGAACAGTGACTAGAAATAGTAGTTGTAGTAGTTCATGGTGTAGCTGGGCACTGCAGGGCATCACAGGGTGTACAGGACCACGGCGACAGCTGCAACCATGATTTAGGTCCCACCCTAATCCAAGGAAAACTGCTGGGAGACAGAAAACATAAGGGCTCCGGGGAATAAGCTCCCCAGAGCTAGGTTAGTAACAAGCATTTCTGGGACATGGATGCACACAGATGGAAAGAGAGAAGAGAGAGGAGCTCAGTGCATCAAAGGAAGGAAGTCTACAGTCTAAAACTACAACATATATATATAACGTATAATAATTAAGAGCTGGTGCAAGGCAAACCTGAGCCAGTTCAAAAAGGGTTGGATAGATGAGTCTGACTACTATGAAGAGAAGCAGAGAAAAGAAGAAGTTTTAAGATTAGTAATGCTGTTTATGCCTAATTCCTACCCTATCTATGTTTTGTACCTTATAAGTAATTGTTGGGTTTCTGTAAATACATCCCAGAGTCTAGTCTAGTCTAGACCTGCTCTTTTTGGAAACACCTGGCCGATAAATAACATCACAGAGTACGGTGTAGACCTGCTCTTTATGAAAAGCTCAATGAGATAACTAACTGTTGTTGTGATTTGGCGCTATATAAATAAAATGGATTTGAAAAATTGAATTTTATTAAGTTGCAACCTCAGACCATTTTTGCCTCTTTTTAGATAACAAAAGGGAAATATTCTCATTCTCAACATTTGTTGTGTTTGGGGGTCAGAATGATGTAGTCTTTTTTAGTGTAGATTTTTAGTATCTCAAATAGCTTGGAAACTAGTGCATGTAGCCGTGGTATATGGAGCATGCCCCCGGACCGGTTTGGCCTGAGCCCTGAAGGTTTACAACCTCTGGCTCGGCCCCTGTTATTACCCACATGTTATACTGATATTAACTAGGGCTGCAGCTGAAGGTTATTTCAGTAGTAATTCATCTACCCATTATTTTTTCATTAATCATTCATCATTTTGTTTCCCACAACCTAGTTCTTGTTTTGTTACAAGATTTGCACTGAGCAGAACATCCTCACATTTTTACTTTTTACCCACTACAAGACCCAGGCGGACCCAGAGCATGCTGGGAAACGCCTGCCTCTCGGCTGATTTGTTCAGAATGGACTCAACATGATGACGTTTTATGTCAACTTTATACTGTTGAATTGGAAGGATTTTAACTGCTATTTGTCTGATGTAAAGACCTATTCTGTACAAATCGCATGGTGTGTTGCTGATAGGGACGTTTAGAAGTCAAAGAGACTAAATCAGTTCAAATTACGGATCAAATACATCAAATACACGTCTGTTGGTAATTAAAACCAGCATCAGATCACATGTAGAGCATTTTGACAGCTGCTCTGTCATAATTACAACACCTGGAGACTTTCTAAGGTGATATACGGGTCAGACATAACAGGAGGTTTCTGAAGGCTGCTGGAAACGGCTGAAAACTGTGAAAACTTAGATTTTTGTCACCGCCCCTGGATGCTGCCGCCTGCTCTCGTCCACTTTACAGGTTAGGCGCAGTTCATCTCGAACAAGCTTATTGTTTTGAAAAGTGACTCAAACTAAAAAAAACAAATATTCGATTATCAAATTACTTGTCAACCGTGATAAAATGATTTTAATAATTGTTGTCCTCTCTAAGATGATGTCATCTGTGCAGGGCCAAAGTTGTCTTATTGTACTTACTATACTTAAATATTACTGACACGGCATTATGATGGAGCCAGTCTTTTACAATCCCTTTAACTAATCTCAAATCCTTCTGTACTAACGTGATGGTAGCCTCTGCTGTAACAAAGCTCATTATTTTTCTCTGTGTGCCACAGAAACATAATGCAGACTGCAGCACCTGCCACAACTTGTTGCTGTGCATGTATTTGAATATAATTTGGCTGCTCTTTCCATCACTTCCCTCCAGAAATGTCCTGAGCGGTAAACCTTAACCTGTAAAACTTGATTTCAGTTTATATACATCAGTTCTTGTGT
This sequence comes from Etheostoma cragini, assembly GCF_013103735.1. NCBI lineage: Eukaryota > Metazoa > Chordata > Actinopteri > Perciformes > Percidae > Etheostoma > Etheostoma cragini. Next base: position 23,519,070 of record NC_048423.1, on the reverse strand, counting down.
AATAGAGTTCTTTGTGTACTGATGCAATGCAAATTGTAAGAACTTAGAATCAACTCATATAAAGGGGTACTCCACCCATTATACATACACAAACACATTCAGTTTACTCATCACTACTACTCAGCCTGTGAAAACAGTATATTTTAGTACAAGTATAATGTCAATTGGGGCTCTGAAGTGGATTTATCCGTCTAAGATTTAGGTTATAGCTATTTTTAACCAAAAAATGGATCTGGTGTGGAACTTGAAAGACATGGGCGTTTACCATGCAGGGAAGGCCTGACTAAAGATCATTAAGTTATTAAGCTATTAAGCTGCATTATGTGAAAAGTAGGATCCAGTGTTTTTGGAGCTTGACCCATACTGGCGATATCTCTGCTTCTAATGCTTCCAGTCAACCATTCTTTTTTTTAAAGCTACATTGTGTAACGTTTGTAGTTGTTCATTATCAAAAATCTGTGTTGCCCGTTCACAAACTTGTCCTTTTTTATGAATATTGACCACCACCATCAATTTCAAGTATTCCCATTGGGTTGAAATTTTACAAAAATTACCGCTTGCATGAACTGGGGTAGATTCATATATATATTCATATATATGACTCTACCCCAGCATATTCATGCGCCATCTTGAAATACTTTAACCCGTAAGGGACATAAAGGCTGTACTGCTCTGCCTTTCACGTTTTTGACTTGCTAATGGGTATTGATGCTTCCCGGTCCCGAAACATTTGAAGAAGGAAACACAGAGGACCACACGTATTCAAAATTCAAAATTTCAGGAACAGGAGTGTTCTTCTTTGCCCAGAAAAAGAAAACGGATATTGAAAAGAGCAAGAGACCAGCGTCATCAGAAAAAAAGAATGAACATTTGAGCTACTTTTGGACGCACACACCAAATCCCAACTAGTTAAGTATTCTCCAGCCCGCTGCAGTCTCTTTTTCTTTTTCTCTCCTTTCCATTGGGTGGCGCACGTGCCCGCTTGTGGTGTGAAGAGCGCGTTCGTGACACCACTCCGAGACGCACTCCAACAACCATGGTTGATAAACTTTTGTACACTTTCGCTTTTTGAAGCGCAACGGCTACCGTAGCTGCAATACAAACTTTGAACTGCGTGGCAAGAGAGAGTTGATTGCAATATATGATCTCAATGCTAGATGGGAGAAACTCCTACACAATGTAGCTTTAAAGGTCCCATATTGTAAAAATAGAGATTACCATGTCTTTGTTGTTTATAAAGCATGTTGAGGCTCAATCCACAGAGAAATGCAGACAGCCTGTATTCAGAAACTGCTTTTAAACAAGCCGTCAGGACTTCTGTAACGTTGTCACAACTATACTATGTATAGGTAGAAAGTCCTGCTACAGTGCCGTTCCAGTCATTCCCCATTTGCTATGGGAGCAGAGACTCCGAGAGCACAAATGCAGAAGAACCAGAAACACTAACCAATCGAAGCAGACTAGTCTTTTTAGGCAGAGTCGCTTAAAAAGACACTGGCTAAAACGGATCGTTTCAGACAGAGGGTGAATACAGATCTGTTCAGACAGACAGAATGAGAAAAACACGTTTTTTTTTTAACATTAAATCATGTAAACATGTTCTAGTAGAAACCCTGAATGCAAGTATGCACCTGACAATGAACAGATGTGGGACCTTTAAATGTGTCTCCTGTAAATCTCCCAACCTTATGGAAGTGCAATACTAAGAGTAGATCACTGAAGTGCCCCTATAACAATAACAATCTCCAAACATTCATATCAGAATAAACATAGGTATATGGGGATTAATTACTGAATTAATCGTGATCTTTGAGGCAGCAATACTGGTTACATACTGTATATTCCAAATTGTAGCTGCTCTGAGTGAATTTCAATTACAGTATATACTTGCTGTACCACTTACTGTACTTATATACACTGTATCCTCAGGACTGAGGTGGGAAAGTATGCCATCTACTGCCAACGCTCTATGGAGCGGACCCAGCAGAAGGGCGAGAGGCATGCCAGACCGTCACGTATGGAAATACTGTCGATCCTACTGAGGAATCCCTATCATCACTCTCTGCCATTCAGCGTTCCTGTTCACTTCCTCAATAACACCTACCAGGTATACACAAGAAGACAGATATTAACAATAACAGTGAAGCATACGAAGCTAGTTCAACGGTTATGCTATGCTAACGGTTTTAATCTTGCTTCTACGTTCGTACATCGTAGCCTGAAGTCACACACAGTTTACACATAAACAACAGTCCACTGTAATAAGTTACTTGTTTGTCTGTGCACATGCTTACATGCTTCACTGCTCCACCCAAGCATCTACCTGTACGCTCGGATTCAAGGTTTCCCTTGAGGAAGTGGTTGTTTTTCTCACTCCCTGCTCCCTTGCTCTCTCTGTGTATGCTTGCCAGAAGTGATAACATCACACAATTCCAAAGAAAATATTGCTTCATGATTGCTACAAAATTTGGAATCGCCCCACGGGATGAATTGTAATCATATTGTTGCTCTCTCAACTTTTGTTTTCTAATACCTTTGCTGCAGACCTCATCAGTAGCAAATATTACCAAGCTTACATGGTCATTGTGTCAGCATTTTTACATTGAGCATGTTAGCATGCCTAAGTTAGCATTTAGCTGAGAGCACCACTGACCCAAAGTACAGCCACAAAGAGCTGCTTCATGTTAGACAATAAGATGGCTGAAAAAAATCCTTCCTTACTTTCATGCATGTATTTATCAATATGTTTGAAGTGCCCATATTATGACAAAATCACTTTTTCTAGGATTTGGGGTGTTGTTTGTGTCTCTGGTGCTTCCATACTCATACAAACTTGGGGAAAAAACTCTCCATGCTGTTTTGAGTGAGATCTGGTTTCTGAATGTCCTCTGCCTTCAGTCTCCGGGGGAGCTTTTCAACATCTGCACGGCTTTCTACGTCACTAGCCGAGACGAGATGGCTAACCGTAGCATGCCAGCTCGTTCTCAATGTCCAAACACTGCTCCGACAGCCACTAGTTGACCATAACCTCCAAAAGAGCTACTTCCTGTCCCTGTTGTGCAGGTATTCCACAAGTGGCCCTCGTCTAGAACAAATGTCCCAGCTAATCCTGCCTTGATCTGACCAAAGCCGGAGAAAGAGTTATCTAGCTGATGGGATCTTACCTCGCTACTGAGCATGTGCAACTCCCAACAAAGATAGTATAGAAGTGATATGTCTCACTTTGGAGCTAAAACAGAGACCTAAACACACAGGGTGAAAAGAGGATGTCTCGTACAATGTCTAGTACAACAAAAATGTTTTGTGGAGTGTTTTGAAAATGAAACCATGTAAACCTATTCTGGTACAACCGCAAAATATAATTATAAACCTGAAAATAAGCATAATATGGGGCTTTAAGAAGTGTCTCTATATTCTCTGCAAGTAACTGCTATGTATACGGGAAACCGTTCAAAATGTGGAACCATTAAAAGTTGAAAAAGGTTTGAATGCTTAGAATTATTTAAAACTTTCTGCGATCTGAGTTTTGTCCTCTGCATTTCGTTGCATTTCGATAGGTGGTGAGCTTTGATGCTTCGACCACAGTGGACGAGTTCCAGTGTCGCCTCAACCAGGACACCGGCATAAGGAAAACAGGGCTCTCTGGTTTCAGCTTGTACACTGATGACCCTACTGGAAGAGAGCTGGAACACTGCCTGCAAGGAGGCATCAAGGTGCATCTTTTTCTTCATGCGACAATTACTTTTTAAACATAGGAAGTGTTATAGCAACACTTAACCCTTAAAATGAATGCAAATCTGTTGTGTCCATATTGCCTGCAGATTTGTGACATTATCTCCAAATGGGAGCAAGCCTCTAAGGAGCAGCACACTGGGAAGTCTGAAAACACCAGGACGGTCCGCCTCACCTACAAGAACAGGTAGAGAAGGACCCAACCCACCCTGTGGTGGCAAAAATATTAATATTCCGACATGCTGACACCCCATTCAACACCTTTATGATAATGTGTCACTTTACAGGAATACAGCCGAATGTATTTTTTATTTCATTCAACTTCAGGGTTCTTTACCGTTTTTTAGGCCAAGGACCACTAACCTGAAAGAGAGACGAGCTGGGACCCCCTACTACATATATTGTATTGAGTTACATATTAAACTAGGCCTAACCTAACATGTAATGTAACCTTTTATGGTGTCCTACAAAACTAAGCTACTATTTACATTAATATATCATCATGTTTTAATGTCAAACATACAACTCATTGGGACGTTAGCTTATTCACTGTATCCCCCAGAGTTAGATGAGTTCCTATAAACCCTTCTCATCTTTGCTCGCAGCACCTGAGAAGCCCCTTGGTGAGGAGCAGAGAGTTTACCTCGAGTTTGCTCAGAGTTGAATATTAATCACTAAGTGGCAGTGCGTCACTTTCAGAGAATATAGTTCCCAGTATGCATTCGGTTAGATGGCTGTGTCTCATGTGACTTTGTCCTCTGTACTCGTCACTACACAAATCACAACTTGTAAATAGGAAAATGTTAGTGTTATTTTGTCACTTATTGGGAGAGGTAGGCTCGATGGAGCCAGTTACCTCCAGGATCTGTGCCGATTGATCTTTTCTAATAATATGTTATATGCATCTTAATGTATATTTTCCACCTATTTTATTGGGGGGGGGGGGGAAGAAATTCCAAAATGTATTAAACATTTGGTGGCCCCCCTGCAATTACTCTGAGGACCCCCTGTTGAAGATCGCTGATTTACTCTAATGCATCAATGCTAATCTTAGACTCAAATGTGATGGAGACCAACCGCTTTTGTAAATACAACATGGACAATCCAAGGAAGTTTAACAATGTACCATCTATCTATTATTCATGTCTGTATTTTCCAACTTCTAGCCTTCTTTTTCCTGTTTTTTTTTCTCACTTTTACTGTTTTGGTCTTTCTCTTCCTATCCGCAGGCTGTACTTCTCACTCCAAGTCAGGGGGGAATCAGAGAGGGAGAGGCTGCTGCTGGCTTATCAGACAAATGAGGCCATTGTAGCGGGACACTTCCCTGTTAACAAGGAGCTGGCTCTGGAAATGGCTGCACTGCTGGCCCAGGTCTGACAATTACAATGAAAAAAATAGTTTGTAATAATGAAATGAAGTTCATGTTCTCGGTCATGCATTTGTTTTATCCACAGAAAGAGTGGGCTACTCCTCTATCCCAGTATGACATGGTCTTAGAAAAATGAACACAGCCCACTTTCTGTTCCTTGGGCGGACACGCCTTGGGACTTACAATATCAACAGTGCAAACTCAACAGAATAATATTATAAAAAGATAACATAGAAACCCTAAAAGCACATTTGCTAGACTAGACCAAAAGTCAATACAGTATTAACACTAATGTGTCTGTGTTCAGGTGGAGTTTGGAGACTTTGAGCGGCCCTTCTCAGCTCCTGGATCAGCCCAGACCAAGTCGAACCAAACCCTGAAACAGGTCCTGGACAGATTTTACCCAAAACATTACCGCAGGGCAACGTCTGAGGAGCAGCTCAGGTACCAGAACAAACTGGCTACGATTCAGTCTACCCCCGTTTTCTACTGTCATGTGTGTGTGTGTGTTTATTTAATTAGTTGGGTATATGTTGGATTAGGGTGGCACCTAAATCGTGGTATGCCCTGCTATGTCCTGCTACAACCTGCTACACCCTGCTGCGTCCTGCAGTGCCCTGCTATTTATACCCTGCAGTTCCCTGCAATGTCATGAACTACCACAACTACTATTTCTAGTGATTGTTCCATTATCTTTATTGTAACTACTAATGCCCCTGTTCATCACACCCCCAACCGGCCCCGTCAGACACCACCTACCAAAGAACCTGGGACTGTCCCAGGTTTCTTCCTAAAATTAGTTTTTCCTTGCGGCTGTCGCACTAAATGCTTGCTCTCAAGGAATTACTGGACTTGTTGGGGCTTTTTAAATCATAGAGTGTGGTCTAGACCTACTCTATCTGTAAAGTGTCTTAAGATAACCTTTATGATTTGATACTATAAATAAAATTGAATTGAATTGAATATTTCATAATGGTATAATGTGTTTATCACAGTCATAAAGTATAGGTTTCCATCACAGGAAGTTGCTGTGAAAGTTAACCCCTTAATTTCCGTAAACCTGAGCATACATAACTGTAATCAGCATCACTCATACTAATCCCAGTCCGAACTGTAGAAAGTTTTTTAAATATACAATTAAGGTTGAAAAGTTATGCAGCACAACCAATTTTAAAATGAACACTGTTTCCGTCTCCACCCTGTCAGACACCTGCTGCAGCGCCTCTCTGCCCGCTGGGCCTCCCTCAGGGGCCGGAGTCCCCCCGAGTGTGTCAGGATCTACCTGACCGTTGCAAGGAAGTGGCCGTTCTTTGGAGCCAAATTATTTGAAGCAGAGGTAAGTGTGTGTGTATGTGTGTGTGTGTGTGTGTGTGTGTGTGTGTGTGTGTGTGTGTGTGTGTGTGTGTTGTTGTTGTAAATTAAAGTTATCTTATCAGAACAAGTATAGACCAACATATTAAGTAATATCCAACTCAAAATTCTTTTCATATGACAGAATATGATTTCATGTAAAAAGGGTAATATAGGCTGATACACAGTGTGTATATTTATATATATATATAAATATGGTATTTACATGTATGTATATTATTAGTATTGTTGTTGTTGTTTTTTGGTTTTCTTGCCTGTCAAGGACATTTTTTTATTTTGTTTGTGGAAGTAAGGCAACAATGTTATTTTTTGTATAATTTCAGTATATTTAGGGTGTGGGTTACAGATGGCCGGAACACATAAATAAACTAAAACGAAACTAAAGAGAAAGGAAAGAAATGATAAATTTGCACAACATGGCTGTTTCCTTTAAAGATGATTTTTTGGGCATTTTAGACCTTTAATTCTACAAGACCGATGAAGACATGAAAGGGGAGAGAGAAGGGGAATTACATGCAGCAAAGGGCCGCAGCTTGGAGTTGTACCCGCGGCCGCCATGTCGAAGAGTAAACATCTGTACATGTGCGCCTGCTCAACTAACCGAGCAATGTGGCTGTTTCTAATCATGTATACTAGACCATTGTTTCTCAAACTTTTTTCAGTAATGTACCCCTTTGAAAAAATTCTTTTTTTTATTCTTAAGTACACCCTGTCCAGCACAAAACATGTTTGGTTGGCATTACATGACTACATTACTGTGCTGAACCATGAGTGGCTAAATTTACTAAACAACATCATCACTGAATAACATTAAGTGCTGGTGTCAAATGTTTTGAACCCATTATGATGGTATAAGGATTTTAGTACACATAACAATATTTTTTTAAATTAACATCTAGAAGAAATCTCTTGTAGCCCCTGCAGTACTCCAAAGACTACTAGGTATGTGTACTCCCGTTTGAGAAACACTGAACTAGACAATACAATTCAGTAAAATCCTATTGTTGACCATCAAGTTGAATAAACACCTCCCTGACAGTGTCAACTAAACTGACTGTGCTGTACTTGTCCAGGACGTTTCCATTTGTTTGAGTCATGATGTTCAGTGAAGGCTGCAGGATTATCCAATTACAGTCATTGTTGTACTTTTATAGGAATATTCTAGTCCACTAACTCCATCCAAAACACACAGTGTATCTACTTCATGTGTCTCCTGTTCGCTGAGGATCTAGAACATTGACATTGTGTAGGTGTTTGTATTTACTCTCAGTTTATAAGTAATATGATAATTGATTCAGAATTGATGTGTGTCTCTTTCTTTTTAGTCTATCGCCCCCTCTCCAGAGCAGGGGGAACGTGTTTGGCTGGCAGTGCACGAAGATGGCATCAGCGTTCTGGAAAACAACTCTGTTGTAAGCGTCTCCGGTGTACCTTCCTGCATCTGTCCTGACATGATTCAAGCTGTACAGTTAGAAGTTACTGAGAGTAGAAGTATTCATTAGGTATTTATGAGTCATACAAATAGTAGTAAAACATAGACAGCATGCATTTCAATCCACCCTCATTGTGTGACACAAATATTGAACTGACTTGTCATTGGTGCTGTGCTGTAATTGCTTCACATCAATTTAAGTAGTGCAAACATTAAACATCACAGCCATTCTCCATGTTTTTGTATGTAAATGTAGCTACATACTGTACGTCTGAGATATTAAACCTGGCCGTAGTGGGCCTAACCAAAGACCCTCTACGGAAAGCCTGTTCACTCTCTATGAAGCCCCTTTGTACTGAATTTGGTTGCAGTTCCACCAGAGCTCCAATGGGGGGGGATTGCAAAACAAATCGGATTCTAGAACTAGTCGGCTAAATTTGTCTCTTTTGCCTGATTGCCGTTGAGAAATCTCAGATTTGATTGTAGTTTTGCAAATTCAACATGGATTATAGGTCGAAAGTCGAATGAGCGAGTACTTCTGTCCTTTCGATTTCTTACAGGCGGAATCGTTGTTGCCCATAACACGCTAGCATTCCGCTAATGAATGCTGATTGGTCAGTGACGGACTGATTACGATCAGAGATCCCTGCTTGATGGCATCCAAAGCAGAGCCTGAATGTCTGCGTGAATATTTCGACGTGGTGTTTAAAACAATAGCAGACCTCTTTCTAGAACGTGTAGTAACAGGGAGAGCCTAACCTGTCCGCTGTGTTTGTCGCCGCCTCGAGAGAACAAAGGAAGTGACTCAGAGCTCGCGGTAAAGCAGGATCTCTGGCCGCACCATGTGGATGTCGTCAATGACATTTTAAAAGGCTTTTTGCAACAAAAAGCGACTTAAAAACAAAATTCTAACTCCCAGCAGTGTGTATTTTCTTAGCTTCCCCTTTGAAATGCAACATTCAGATTACTAGACAAAAATTGACATCCTAAAAAAAGGTGGATTTTGAGGGGTAGAGCTTTATAGACCTCCATTTGTTCTGTGCACGCCTGCGATCACCTCCAGTGGAACTCTGGTGGAACAGCAACCAGTTCAGAAGCCGGAAGCATCAAGAGTGGAACTTCTTCCTTTGTTAAACATTATTTGCCCTAACTAAAGCAAACTAAAACTACTGTAAAACGTTCTGAAAAATTGGTTAAACTAGCAAACACACTCTGAAAACTAAACTAAAAAATGAAAAGTCAAAACTAAATAAAATTCAAAACTATTATAACCTTGCGTACCTTTTATTAAAAACATATATGTTTTAGTCACATTTGCTGATACTGTCATTATATGGTGACAATTGTACATGAGATAGATCATTTTTCCTTCCTCTGGTGCCCCTAATGGCATTTGGAAGTCGCCACGGCACCCAAATGAAAACAGCCAATCAGAACAGAGGAGTCTTTAAAGCATTGACAATGACTGCTTGTGAACTGAGATCAAACGTTAAGTTAAGTTATTTTCATAAAAGATACCAACTGCAGCTTTAAGAAGCTAGTATGCATCCGGTTTTCCTTAACTTCTGACCTTTAAAATACACATTTCTCTTTGGTATCTGTGGTCTAAAACCACTACTGTATTTATAATCTAGCTCAATTAATGAGACTACATCATTTTTGAAATGCCCGTCGCATTAGTTGGACTAAAAGAAGAAGATGTTAACACAACTCCAAATGCTGATAAGGGAAACTTGCTGTCCCTTTCTCACACGTATGAAGATGCAAGCAAGAGGATATATGAGGGCTAGTAATATGAATCCACATAATTCAGTTTCCACATTGTTTCCAGGGATGCACTGAATCCAGATTTTGGGCGTTCGGACAAATCCCGAATCCTCCTCCCATCCTCAGTCCATTAACACAGTAAACACATTAATGAAGTTAGCATGTTTTTAGCTGTGACTGTCCTTCCTTTGCCGTACAGGAAGTTGCTGCATGTCGGATGCTGTCTGATTCCTTCGTGCACAACTCGTATTCCTTTGGCTGTTTCATACACAAATGTTTTAACAGTGGTGATGCTGTGTTTTGTTTCAGGCCCTCGCCACCACGAGACAAATCGGCATTGCAAATTGTACATGTAGCTTGACTACTTTTGACTGAAAGTACTGCCAGACGACACTTTTTCTTCGACACCTACGTAAACACCTTCCCGTAATCAATGGTGGCGTCATTACGAGGGTGACCATATGTTGATTTCCAAAAAAGAAGACACTCAAAACATAAATTCAGACAGGCTTTATTATGCCTCAATGGTATAAAAATTAACTTATGTAATAAAATAAAATGTGTAACAACCTGTAAGAAAATAATTGCTCTTTTCAAATAAATAAATATGGAATAGTGTTCCAAATATGACCTATTCTGTGTCACAAGGCAGCCTCGGGAATTACGTCACGCAACAAAGTGCCGTAGTACTGTGTGCAAAGCGCCAGTCACTTGAAGTAAACGCTTATAATTGTTCTCATGAAAAACAATGAAAACAGGACATTTTCATGAATTTGTAAACCCCCGGGACTCCCCGGACAATACGTAAAAGTGGACATGTCCGGGCAAAAGAGGACGTTCGGTCCCCCTAGTCATTACGTCCGAACCCCGTCAAAAAGCCCAATATTCGGCTACGGTGCATCCCTAATTGTTTCCTATCTCCTTCATCAGAACTTTAACACAAATGTCTGCATCTGTATGTTCAGAAGCCGCTGGTGTCCCACCCGTACAAGAGCCTGATGACGTTCGGGGGCTGCAAACAGGACTTCATGCTGGTCGTGGGGCAGAGCATCGGGACCAACGCCAGCAAAGACAAACCTACAGAGAAACATCTGTTTGCTATGGACGACTCCAAGGTTAGTGGGGGACCAGACTACACCCTGGTGTCTGATGATGAGTGGAGCTTATCACATCATGACCATGCACACACAGTAGGCTTTACCAACATGCTGCCTAGCAGGAGTCTTTTCATCCACCTTCCAGGGGCAATTCCAGGATTTTTAAAGGGGGATGTCACAGGGTGGGGGGTGGGGAGGGACACACACACCAATAATCAGTCAGTGGAGAGGGCATTTTATCAGAATACAGCATTGAAAATACAATTCCAGTGCTGGTTCCATGATATCAGAATTTCAGATCCTTTTTGTTATGGCTTTGAATGTTGATCTGTTTCCTGTTTTATTGTGGTAGTCTGTTTTTCTGTCTTCCCTTGTCTTGTTTTACTTGTCTTATGTCTTTCACCTGTCCCCCCGGCCCTTGTGTCACCTGCCCCTTGGTAACCCACGTTTACTTGTGTAATTATTAGTCTCTGTGTTTCCTTTGTCTGGTTTTCTGTTTGGATTGCGTGTGTGTGTGTGTGTGTGTGTGTGTCTTCCCGTTCCGTCTCTGTGTTCCTGGTTGCTGTGTTATCTGTTTTTACCGTGTTTTAATTTTTGATTTTTTTTGGGGGGGGGGGCACCCTGTCTAGCCCCTCCCCTGCCACCTTCTACATTCATGGAACCTGTTAGACATTAATAAAATAAACAAAACATGAACTCATTCAAATAGAAACCAATGACACGTCCATCCGCCTGGTGCCAGCCTTAAAACGGTTTAACCATTAATAACAACCGGGGCCTAACCCAGACTATGTACTTTTAAGGAATAGTTCACTAACTTGTTTTGTTGCTCAGTGTTGGAAGAGCAGCACACCTTTAGATGTGAATCTGGAGTCAGGGGAGTGTCTTTGTGCTAAGCTAAGCCAGCCGGCCGTTGGCTCCAGCTTCATATTAAACAGGCAGATAGATACGAGAGTGATGTCAATCTTCACATCTGAATCTTGTTTCTATTGTTTTTTCCCAAAATGTTGAAGGAATGAATGAGTTCTGCCACCTGTCAACCTGTGCAACTGCTCTTCTAAATGGCAAAAAAAACACATGATAACCCCAAATAAAACATGTTTTTTGGAATAGTTTAGATATTTATTGATCCCCAAAAAAATGTGAAGTCATAGTGTTGCAGCAGCAAAATCAGTCACACAGCACAGAATATAAATATCAATAAAATACTAGGATACAATATACATACATACAATATAACACAAGAACAAACATTTGAATATGTACAAATTGGGAATACAAAAAGCATGAAAATGGTGAAAATTGAGGCATTTTAAGTTGTTGAATATCACAAAAGCCTGTCTGTCAGTTGCTTCAGTCTTAGCGGGTCAGTACTGTTGTTCCACTTGATAAAACCTTTTTTCTTCTATAAATACTAGCACTTTCCTAATATCCTACTTCATCAGCTGAAGCAGACCGTTTAATGGATTATTGAGTGGATTTCTAGTCCGTGCAGACAACATGAACACACACGCTGACGTGCATTTTGATTTTGTTCCGGCGACAGATTAGGGAGATCACCCTCCTCCTCTCCAGTTACATCAACAGCGCTCATCAGCAGAAGGCCGCCGCCCACCACCTCTCTGCCCCGGCTCTGATGGCGGCCCAGCCCATCAGCCTGAGGAGCAGAGATCTGAGGAGCAAATCCCCACCAGCACTGGGACGCCCCAGCAAGACCCCCACGCTGCTGTGACCGCCTCCGATCTCTCTGAGGAACGTTCACTTCACAGAAATGAAGGATTTATTCACAGTTGCACAAGGCCTGAATCCCATTGTCACACAGCTCTTCCTTCTCATCAGTGTGCCAGATTCATTTCTTGTATGGTTGCTTGGCTGCCTACTGGAAGTGACAAGTACAGTCTTGTCCCCTTCAGTTTGTCCTTTCATTTTAAAGCATTTGAACTCCTGAAAGGTGACCCGAGTGCATTCCTCAGAGAACATATGGAACTGGAGCAGTGAGCTGGTACAAAGGTGTCCTAAGAGACTTCGCTTAACAATCTGCCATATATCATATAAGACATAGTTGGTCTACCTGATGACTCTAAAGATAAGTCCACACTATTTATTGACAGACTGAGCTAGCGTTTTAAAGGGTCAAATAATCCATCTGTGCCGTGTGGTGCATTTTTCTTCTTCTTTTTTTTTTAAAGGTGTTCTTTGAAGTAAACTTTTATACACAAAAGGTAATGAGGCCTTGTTAAGGAGGGTATATTTGTATCTTTTTTTCTGTCCTCCTGTAGGGCACAATAACTACCAGGAATCAAAACCCTTCCATATCATTGTATAATGAAGGATACTAAAGCATATGGCAAGGCTGCAGCTGAAGAAAATGTTAATGTAATCGTATATGTGTGTGTGTTTGCAATGCAACAGATGTAATTGGTAAGCCCGTAGAGTGTGTGAGTTGGTCGCTTCGGGAAAGGTTTCCAGTTTATAAGAGGACACCAGTTTGGACCCTGTGTGCTCTTAGTTACTGAATAGCCAGAAGAGCGGTGAAACTATAATCATGTACAAACACTTTAAGCCTTTCCGGCGGAGTGAACAGTGGAAATCAGCGAGACGCCTCCATTAAGGATTTCACATGACGTCATTTAGAGAAGTAACACAGGTTTTAAGTTGATTTTGAGGAAGATGGTCAAGGTATGTGATAAGGGAACAGGTTGCTCGGGTTACAGGGAAATAGTGTTTCTCTTTTCTGTCACCTAGCTTGATAAAAAATATGATAAACTTGAAAACAGGACTTCCTTTTTTTATGTATGGTACAAAGTAAAGATAAGGTAAAAGCTGATTTCCCCTCCCAGTATTATCTGAAGCCTGTGGATATTGTCAGGTATTATAATATATTGTAAATGTCTCATATTTGAATAAACTAAACAGCAAACAGGCTAATAGTTTCACTGATTCAATAAAATCACCTTTCATACAATAATTATATATGCTATCCAATACCATAGAAACCAAAACAGCCAGACACTCTTTCCTCCTCACTGCAGTTGCTCTTCCCACAAATCTGCCGTCCAGCGTCCTCATTGGTGCGACTGTAACTGACGTGTTGATACCTGCAACAGGTGCCTGACGGCAAGTGACACACCTCATTCCTGTAGTCTTTCACAGAGAAGAGAGCAGGCAGAGGAGGGGGGAGGGGGAGGATATGTTATACCCAACCTGTCTGAACTAGTTAGAGACATGCTTTTGTCCCTGCGTTGCTATGGAGCAAAAGGGAGGGTTTACGAGGGAGCAAAACTGGGTGAGGCAAGAGGACGAAGACTAAAAAGACAAATGGTTAATGCTGGTACTCTGTTGGTATTATCAAAAAATGAGAAATGGATTCAAATCAAACAGGAAGTCCAAGAACATGTTTGCAATTCCAATGTATGGCAGACATGTGCTTTCAAAGTTAGGCTTTTTTTTTATGTTGACTGTCGTGTTGTGGTTTCGAGAAAGACTTCAGTGGGACTTGACAATTGTGACAAAGGTTCAACAGAAACCGCGTCCTAAAGTGCTGCCGTCCGCTGGAGCACATCCACACAAAACACTGTTGTGACGATCTTTTTTTTTTATCCTCTATACCTGAATTTGTTCAATAAAACACAACTTATGCAACAACTTCCCACCTTGCAATGTCTACTCAATTCGAGGATTTCTGCCAGTTGCTGTAGTCTTGCTTAAGTTCCTTTGTTAGACTATTTGTTGTGTGCAAAGATACTTCATGGGTTGGTTTGTGAATTAGCCAGAACCTGACTAACAGGTTGAATTCAGTGCAATAGAGTTCCAAAGGCACAGCATGTAATGACAACCTCCTCCCTCTACACTAACAGCAAGTTTCTGCCGATCAGCATAGCCAATACACAAACAAGTCCCATTCCACAGGTCTGAGTGCAAAGCCAACATCTTTACATTTATGTAGCTTACGATATCTAAAGATACATTTCCAGGTGTGAACCATGGAAAGCTGAAATTAAAGTTACCTTCAATAAAAGGTCTGCCACACCCACTGAAAAAACTGTTGGAAACCTTCCCCATGTAAACAAAAGGCCTATTATGTCTTATGTGAGACAAAGGGAGGGTTTAAAGTGGCCCTGGAATATATCCATATACTGTACATATTTTAACACACCAAGTGTTGATGTTGATCATGTTTGAGTATCAGCATATATTAAGATAAGCATGACATGCTAAATTGTGCCTGCAGTGGCTTA